>NW_008580156.1:1224323-1257701 GCF_000520115.1 Aphanomyces invadans
GCTTCTTCGAGGGGCGACCACCGTCGTCATCCTCAAGGTCTTCCTTCTTGACAGCCAAAATCTCTATCCAACAATTCATCACATGAGTTTTTCGCAGTAGTTGGGCACGCACCGTTAGGCATTGCAGCCTCCCTAGATTCATCGTCCGTAGAGAGCAGGGACTCACGCTGAAGGCCCTTCCGCTCCGACCAATATTCCAGCATGATGTCGTAGTTCGAGGGAACTTTGGTCGCTTTCTTGTTCCCGGTTGGCTGGGGATTCGATGGCTTCGACGTTGACCACTCCGATCTCATTCGAGCAAACTATTCAAGTTAGATCACGCATGCTGAGAAGATAATACCTTGTCCTGGAGCTGTTTGGACGTAAATGTCCGATCCATTTGTACGCTGAGCTCTGCCGCAAGGGACGCGTACGCCAGCTTCTTTTGATTGTTGTTTTTCGAGTCGAACATAGGAGAAAAATTTGACTTATAGCGGAGCTTAAACAGCTTCGACACGCTTTCACTGCACCAGGCCACGCTGGTCTCTTCCTTGACCGGGACACACTCCACCAAGCGGACAACCTCCCCCGTCTGGCTTGTGCTACCTGGGCTATACGCGTAACATCGGTCCACATGACTTTTGAGACTAACCTTGTGTGTCGACAGACGAGTACGACGCCTCGACGGCAGCCACTGCCGTGACTTGGCCCCTTGCCATCCAGTATTTTCGTGATGCAAGACAGGAACAGGCATGGACAATTGGTCCACGCCCATTTCACTCCAAAGTGAGCATGAACAGAGTCCGGATGACCGGATAATTAACCAATCAAAAGTCTGGACATGAATGTGCATGGACATGAACGCTTCCGACACCAGGGCCTTCAAAGATTGCGTTCGTTTCACAAAATTGCTGCTTGGAGTGATTAAACCGGGACGGAGGTAGTAAGTAGATGGGTACAATCACGAAGTGTTGTTTGCTCGCTGACCAAGGGACAACCATACAAACTTCAAAATCCTCGGGAGTACAACGCTTGCGTGTATTTTCCCGGTTCACTGTAGAGTGGCCCCAATCCTTCGCACAGCACCACAAGCTCGGGAGAAGGTTCGCGATCCTTTCCATCGGCTCCGGTGTTTGTCGTACAGCCAGGCAGGACGCGGCAAAAACAAAAAGACGAATTTCTGTATCTCGGTGGATGAATATGCACCTTAGCTTGTTCGACACGAACCCGTGAACGTACAATTGCTTTGACCCTCTACGGGGAGTTGGAACTGCTGAAGCTCTTGATGCAGCCAACCCTGTGTTGGCCGCGAGCTACACAAACGACCACGAATCGATCCATCGGTCGTCCATGGGCGCAATCAGTACGAGTGGCGGCGAATGTGGTGCCGAGGAGCGTTCAAATCGAGCTCGAACATGGAATCCCACAACTTTCCCGTCACGTACACGTGTTGGTTGGCGGGGTTATACGCGATGCCGTTCATGACTGCGTCGGCCTTCCATCGCCCATGCATGGCACCGACGTGGCCTTCCAGCGTCGGCAAATGGTCCAAATTTAATGTTTCAATCACACGCCCTGTGGCCGCGTCGATGCGCAAGATCGTGTTGGTGAACCACACGTTGGCGAGCAAGTCGCCTTGGACGTATTCGAGTTCGTTGACGTTTCGCACATTGGACCCATCGGCGCGAGTCACGTTGATGGTGCGGACGACATGCATGTCGCTCGGGTCGAGGAAGAGGATCGCGGCCGACCCGTCGCTCACGATGAGGCTGTGTCCGTCCGTGGTCATACCCCACCCTTCGCCCGTCGTCGTTTCAAAGTGAAATGTGTCTAGGAGGGCGAATGTCTTTCTATCCAAGACGAATCCCACCTTGGACTTGTACGTGAGCGCGTAGATCTTGTCGTCCAGGATGGCTATGCCTTCGCCAAACACGTCGGCGGGAAACCGGAATTCCTTGACATGAACACCAAACTGGTTCGTGCTGTGTTCCCGCACGAACGACTTGCCGTCGAGGCCAGTCGATTCATACAAGATGCCGTCGTGAAAGAGCAAGCCTTCCGTGAACGCGTCGGGGTCGTGAGGATGGATTGCGACCAAAGTGTACTGGCCATGCGTGACTGACGTCGGGTCGACTTCGAACGCGTCCACGTCCTCAAACGATAGCAACCCATGAACAGTTAACAGAAACAAACACACGGCAACGAGCACAGTGCGGGAGAACATCACACGCGCTATCTGTTGCGATGAATGCAATGGGGAAGGAGTCCGTCGACTTTGCTGCCGCCTCCAGATGTCCAGCTCACGGAGCGACGCTTTGTCAAAACAGCCAGTGGAGCACACGTGTACTGTACGGAAACAAATGTACGGACGTTGTGCAATTAAATAATCGCTGGAGGTTCATGTCATGTCCCGACGCATGACATACCAGTTTGCGAGAAATTTGGGCCGAATCCGCGGAGAACACACAATTATTGTATGGTTTCGTACTTCGCCCATGTACTGCAATGTACGGCAGCCAGAACCACAGCGAAGAAGTTTCCATGGATTTTGAAATAAATACCTCGGCCCTAAGCAGGAGGGGACGACGAGCCCGACACCGACGCAACGAGGCCGGCCGCGGCTTGGCCAAGACAAGCCACGACCATTGCGATAAAGACGACGGAGCACAGCGACCACATCGAGAACTCTTCGAGTTCGTACAGTGTCTCGGACACGACGAAACTGAACGGATCGGCTTGAATGCTCGCGTAGACGCGACCAGGCACGGAGAGTTTGGTCGTCACGAGCATGGCGTTCTGCGTCATGGCAATACCCAGCAAATCCTATCGCCACCGCAATTATATCGACATGGTGTTTCAGCTCCATCCCGACAAACCTTGTCTGGCATGTGGCGAAACACGTCAAAGCCTGCATCATGCACGTCGAGCCTGCGCAGGTAGGTCAGGCCCACAAACTGACCGACTCTACAAATCCAACGTACTCGACAGTCGGGGAGTCGCGAACGGGTAGGTTTTGCTCGCGAATCCAGTCGGCATTCAGAAACACCCACTTGAGCGCCCGGTTGTGCGCCAGCTTGGACGATAGAACCGTGGACGGCTCCCTGGCACGTCAAAGAAGGCGACGAATGTGCGTAAGATATAGAAGACGGCTTCAAGCTCCATCGAACGACGGACACTACCTCGGAGCAAAGAGCTTGGGGACGACCGCTGTCCATGCGTCCACGATAAGCGATCGATGCGTATTGAGCGACGGCGTCGACTTGGCCAAGCCAAATTGGCGTCGGAGCGTCGCATGGAGCCAAAATCGCTTCGACTCGGCACGCAACAGCGTGTTGATCTTGTGGCAGGTCGTGCGGACAACTAAGAGTTCGTCGGGACGCAAATTCCGCGCGATTTCAAACAATACTTCGTACGGCATCGCAAGCAGCTTGGACTGGTCTTGGGCACTGGAAATGGACACGTTTAGGAAAAGCCGATCAACCGAAGTATCGAAACGTACTGCCACTGGCCTTGATGGACCATCGCTTGCTCATATTGGCTGATCGAGTTCAAAATGCGATCGTTTACGACACACACGACGATTGCCGTGAACGTCCCAAGTTGAATGGCCACCAGCAAGTCGCCTTGCCAGAGGTAGCAGTAGGAAGCCGACAGGGCGACCGTACACGCGGTCAGTTCCCACCAGCCTCGCCACGAGCACTGCCGCAGGTCTCGCGGGACATGCAGCACGCGCTCTTGCAGTACGAGGCCAACATACCGCGTTGGAGCCCAAAACACAAACACGTCGCCGAGAACGACAAACACAACGCCGCTAGTTGTGGCGAGCACAAAGGCCATTTCGATGTTGCGCAGGTGTGTGTAGATCGTGTTGAACGCCACGCATCCCACAAAACCCAGCACGCTAATGATGGGGAACGGCAATATTTGCTTGTCTCCTGCGAAAGACCGTCAAAAGTGAGCTCCACGCGAGTGTACAAACCAGTCGGGGGAGCAGACAACATCGTGCGGCGATGGGACTTCAGTTGTTCACCAATCAAGGTCACTAGCATCCCAGATAGTGTACCGCACTGCACGGCGACGGTCAAGTCACCGTAGATCGCGTGACTGCCATAAATTACTCCCAAGAAACACCCCGACTCGACGAAACTTCGTACGGGAAACATCTACCAAACAACCATTATCACATGGCGAACAACATGGCGTTGTTGGGAATGGCGGCAAGCGCAATATGATGTCCACTCCCCAGTGCATTTACGTACCTGCCAATGCTCACTGGCATTCAAGAACCGATCTTGCAGGATGACACCTGCCCATCGAGTCGGGCGCCACATCGCCAACACGTCCGCGACACACAGAAACACAATGCCAGCAACGGTCGCGAGCGCCACCGTCACTTCCAACCGTCGCAGGTGCTCGAAAATCCACTGGAACGTGCCAGCCCCGACGTAGGCAAACAAAAGAAGCAGCGGCAAGACCTTGGGCCGTTGGTGCACGTTGCCGTCTTGCGATATCTGCGGGTGGGACGGGTGGAGGTGCCATTGGCTTCGGAAAACTTCGCCAGCGAGGGTGACAACAATGCCGGACAACGTGCCGAGATGAAGCGCAACGACCACGTCATGGTAAAGCACGAACGTGCCGTACGTGACTGAGATCCACACAAGACACTCAAGGAACGATCGCAGCGGCTCAACCTGCCAGTTTTGAACGCAGTGCGTCACGCGGGTCTGCAGGACGATGCCTGCTGCCCGCGTCGGGCCCCACATAATGCACAGCTCACTGGCGGCGACAAACACGACCCCCGACAGCGTCGCCAGGCAAAACGCGACTTCGATGCGGTCAATGAAGTTGTAGATGAAAAATAAGCTCATTCCCAGCGCGTACGTCGAGAGCAGTGCCATAAAGTACACGACCGCAAACGTGGCTTGATCGGTCGGCAACGACGTTGATGCTGTCGTTGGTACGAACCGCTGCCACCACCACCGATGCGCAACCCACCGCGTTCCCCCGACGACAACCACCACGGATGCGGTCGCGAGCAGGACCGACGTCGTCCATGTTCCAGAGATGGTATACGTCCCAGCAAGAACCCCGAGGCACACAGCGCCTTCGACAAAGACTTGGACAGGATGGAGTACGCACTGCTGATTGATGGACAGCACAACCACGCGTCGTAGCAATCGAAACGTCGCGTGGGATGAGCTCGTGAAGAGGCCCACCACGACGCCAGCACAGCACGAAACAAAGATGGAAATGGCCATGGTCGACGCGATCCCGGCCACACGGTGGAAGAGGTCGAAGCCGTACCAACACCCAGCCACCGACACACACACCATGACACTAAAGTTGATGAGTGTCGACACGTGGACGATGTGGCAGATTTCACGGTTGCGCAGGTTGCCCGGCGACCCAGCAAACATCGACGGATCCGCCTCGAGAACGTCGTCTTCCGGCACGGCCCAAATCAAGAGCGTACTGTTGGGCGCGAGTTCGGGTCGCGATGACGTGGCACGAGGTACGACTACCTCGACGTCCATGCGCCAGGATGACGCATATCGCACGGCATCGATGGCGTCCCACACGCTCGGGCCAAGTCGCTGCATGTACACCAACCCAATGTCGAACGCAAGGGTCGCAACGACCTTTGTCCAGCGCGGCAGCTGATCCGAGTTGGGTTGACCCATCATCGCAGCAAGAAACGACGCGTGCGCCATCGCTTCCAGAGTCGTTCGGGCGGGGTGACGGGTTGCGTTGAGGCAAAACGACCGCAGGCGAGCCCACACGTCGTCCAAACGCACGGATTTCGACACAGCTGCCACGACCATGAGGTCAAGCAAGGACGGCACGACAAACGCCGTTAGGATGTCGTGATGTCGCTGCAAAAACAGCCGACCGATTTGATACACCATGAACGCCGCCAACGACAGGAGAGGCAGCACCTTCATCCAATGATCGTTGTATGGCGGACGCAAGGTAGGCGATGCTCGCGCCCGGGAATACACGGCGTACTCGCCGCACAAGATGAAGCCTGTACACATGACGGTGCCGATTTGTAGCGACAGCGTCATGTTGTCCACGTAGTGGTTCAGGACCGCTGTCACACCACACACAAATGCGACCTCGACTACGGACCGAACTGGGTTCGTGAGCCAATTCGCCTTGGCGTTAACGATGCGGGCTTGCAGCACCATGCCAGCCTCGCGCGTTGGTTCGTACAGCATCAGGAGCTCGCTTGTTACGATGAGCGACACGCCCATCAGCACACTGAGCATGTACTGCCACGCTATGAGTTGCTGGTCACCCGTGTCGATGTGCAAAGAAAGCAAGTTTGAGCCTATAAACGGGTCAACAATCTAGCAATTGCGGTCGGCTCGCACCTTCCCCAGTCGCTTCCGACGAGTCCGATGCAGCAGACCAGACCAAGTTGAACACGAGGCGAACGAGACCCAGGACGACGTAACCAAGCGAGACCGTCATGACAGCGTACTGCAGCCGCCACGGTGACATCGCTTTGCCGTCGTCGTCGCCGAGAGGTTGAGGCCGCTGTCGTCGTTGAAATTCACTTTGGACGCGAATGTACACAACGAAAAAGTCGCCGATGGCCACCACCCAAATACCAGAAATGCCACCAACCAGCACGGCGACGAGCGGTCGGCGGTAGATCGCATACGTCCCAAGCACGATGGCAACCCACGTGCACATCTCGACAAAAGTTCGCAAGATTCTGTCGTTGTCAAACGAATGCAAGGGAGACAGAGCGGCTGGATGGTGAAAGAGTCGATTCCACAGTTTGAATCCAAACTCGGACGTGACTGGAACACGCATCAAGAGCCATGCCAAGAACGCGTATACAGCGATGCCGCCAAGAATAACGATAACGGCTGTGCAACATGGGAGGACGAGTCGAGCTGTGGATGTGGGCACGATAGAAAGAGACAGAAGCATGGCAAACCAGCACACAAGAAGACCTCCCGTGCAGAGGCACATGTGAATGTACCAAGGCCATACCAAACGATTAGTCGCACCGTCCAATGTCGGATGTCCTGTGCGCATGTTGGTGTCGGTCGACCCAACCAAGCGCGGAGATACACTGGTACTTGCAAACGTCATGAGTACTTCTCCAAGCGCGGTGGTTTCTGGAATGTGCAGATCTCGATATGAACTCGTTTCAGCTGGATCGGTGCCGTCGTCGTCGTCGACAGGCAACCGCAATCGTCTCCTGGTGTCGTCTTCGCGTACGACAAAGCCGTGTTTCCGTCGGCGGATCATGCAATCTACATATAGAATACGCATTACTTGCGACCTATCCATAAGCACTCCCGCATGGTTCTGTACATGAGAGTTGAGGCCGTGTCGCTGGGAGGATCGATGTACCAGCGCGCACTCGAACTCGAAATTCGCTCCATCATCATCCGGTTAGGATGTCGTATCCGGAAGGTGCTGAGAATATATACTTCGAAGTATCAAGGTGCTGAAAGCCAATTTCAAAGTACCGAGTGTTGCACAAATCGACGACGCACATCAATGGTGCACGGGGCGCGATGATGAAGACAAGGTTTCGTTTAGTTATCTATGTCTTCTTATTCTCCGCACGTGCCCAGACTTGCACCACGTGGTGCATATGCCTTGTGTCATCTAAACAAATATTTAATGTTCGTAAAATATCCACATTTCTGAGTATATTTCACAATCCACAACTATTAATAGCATTAATAGCATGGCTATCGTCCGGATAAAAGAAAACACGAATTCGATTGGCGAAAACAGAAAGAAATTCGGAGGACCAGAGATGAGCGCCCCTGCATCGCCGCCACCGACGACGACGACCCCCCAGCATCAAGAGACCAGCGCTGTTTCTGAACGCGAAAGGGGATATTACCTCCCTGAAGGTGCAGAAGAAGAGCGCAAGGTTCAAGAACCGGCGTCTTCTCCTGATGCCGCAACGAAGAAGCGAAAGATTGGCGAGGTCGACTCGACCTTGCACGCCCACCATCATTCGACGATCGATGCTGAGGCCGAGGGTAAGGCGATTGCGCGACTTCTCAGCCCGTTCACGCGTGAACAAATTGTGTCGATTCTCATCAGCGCGTAACGTGTCCCTTTCCGTCTCGCTTCCTCCCCTTGCTTCCACCTGATTCATATCTTTTACCGTTTAGGGCCCTGCAACACAAGAGCATTTACAACGAAATTCGATCGATGGCAAGTGTTGATGTCGCGCATCGCAAGCTGTTTGTGCGTGGTCTGTCGTGGGACACGACGACTGCGACCATGCAGCAAGTGTTTGAATCGTTTGGCAAAATCGAGGAATGCACAGTCATCATGGACCGTAACACAGGCAAGTCCAAGGGATTTGGGTTTGTTACATATGAAGACATGGAGTCCGCCGAACGAGTGTTGTCGGTGCAGCCGCTCGAAATCGACGGTCGCAAGTGCGCGTGCAATCTCGCGGCAGTTCCCGAAAACAACCCGAACGCTGGACCAGTCAAGCACAACAAGCCTGCTCATGCGCCGAGCTATTCCCAACAATATCAGCAGCATCAAGCCCCTACCTACGGCTACGCACAACCTCCGATGGCCAGCAAGGTGCTGTATGCCGACTTAGGGCCTCCCGGTGACGAGAGCGACCGCAAACTGTTTTTGCGCGGCCTGGACTACAATACGACCACGGAAAGCGTGACAGTCGAGTTTCAAAAGTATGGGGATCTCGAAGAAGTCACGATCGCCAAAGACCGCGCCACGGGCAAAAGCAAAGGGTATGCGTTCATCGTGTACCGCCACATGGGAGGCGCGAAGCGGGCGTTGGCGCAGCCCCAAAAGTTTATCGACGTACGACCCTACACGAATCGAGCATGTTGTAGCAACTCAATGCGGTGTTTGTGCACAGGGCCGGGCGACGCACTGTAATTTGGCATCGCAGAAAAACAGCAACGCGGGCGCGCAATACGGCGGCCATACCCCCGCCCCGACCCAGCAGCCGTACCGTCCTCCAGCTGCGGCCGCGGTGCCGCAAGTGATTGCGTATCCCCCGCACATGTACCAACAACCTGCAGCGGCCACGGCCTACATGGGGTACGCGCCAGCCGCTCCATACGGCCAACCCCAGGAAATGTACATGATGGCGGCACCCCAGTATGCTCAGCAGCCCATGCAGCCCCCGCCACCCACTGCGTATTACCACCACCCCCCCGCGCCGGCAAACCCAGCGGGAGGCACTGCGGCGGCCAAGCCTTCACAGTAAACGACCGATCGTTGACGAGTGCAGCAGCATGCCTCCATCTTGACCGTGTTCCGTCTGGACTGGCTGTGACGTTGACGCGTTTGCACTCTTGTGGGTTGTGGCTGCTCCCTCTTGATACATAAACGGGTGCTACAGATCTGGATCTGGTTCGTGTTGACGTGTGTTGTGTAAATTGTCGCCGCATCGCTACAGAGTCGTCGAGTCTGCGTGGGTTATCGTGTGGCTACTGAAAAAAAAAAGTGGGTGATGGCCGACTTTATGAGCATCACGGCGCGACTGTAAGCCGTGCGCAACGTTGATCTGGTTCACGGTGTGGTATATGTTCAATTCCAAACGAGTAGGAAGTGTTGAGGCTTGAGAATGACGTGGATGGCGCCGACCATGTTTAGTGCGACTGGTGTCCCTTGCTCTTGGAGGCGACTGCGTTTTTGTATTCGACCGCAGCAGGCAGGGTACAAGCAATATCGTTGCACAGCTGCTTGGTGGCGACGGGACGGCCACCCGCTGGCGGCGGCACGTGGCGCAGCTACGTCAGGTACCCGAGTCATGATAACGTAACGACGACAGCTCCGCACCTGATCGAAAAACAGCAACCCGGACACGCTCTCGATGTACTCGATCGGTCGGAGAAAGTCGGTCAGATTGGTTTGGTCAGGAATGCTCTGGTTGGGGAGGATGAACCCGGCGGCCAAGTACTCGCCAGACGGCTTCTGCACCAAGACGACTTTGAAAAAGTGCGTCGGGACGGCGATCGCGTTGCCGGGCGTCCCTAGCACAGGGTATCGGACCTCGTACGTGTCGCTGTCGGCGGCGCGCTGTAGCAGTCAGTTTAGGTTTATATTTCGTTGAAAACACTCGAGTGCCGCAATTGTGGATGCAGTCAGCTGAGTAGCATCGCGATAGAGCTCTCACCGTGGGCAAAAACAACGGCCCGGTCACGACGTACGCGCCCCCATAGCTCGACGCAATGTGGCGCACGAACCCTTCAAATCGGGACCAGTACCCGCGGTTGAAGCCTTTCCCCACCTAATCGCAACGGCAATGTGAGTACGTTGCTGCATCATGCACATGACCCGGCCAGGAATTGTGGGGGCGATGCGGTCGAAATTGTAGGATGCTTTGGGCAAACGGACGTACCTGAGGCGAGATATTCGTCATGAGGAAGCTCTCGTTGACAGATTCCTGGCTCGATGACATCATGTCTCCTGCAACGAAAACCGCTAGTTTGTTCATGGTGGACCCACACGTGGGTGAGCAAGCGTACGGGCAGGAGCCAAGTGACCACGATCATAGCCAGAGTTGAGGTAGTCGCCTGGCGACACTCGAAAGGCTTCCGGGGTCGATGTGTCAGCCTTGAACGCGGCTTTCAACCGATTGACGTCGTCTGACTTCTTGAGCGAGTCGACCGTGATGTATTCAGCGACCCAAGCTGCGTTGCGCAACCTACCAAACAAGTCGTCAAAATGGACTTTGGAAAGTCACGGCCATCGAACCGTCGATCGTATCCGAGGACATAGCCTTCGCGAACCTTGACGTTACTCAACGATGGAAAGCCGAACCGCGTGGCGGGATGAGCTACCAAGACGGTGTCTTGATGAGGCAGCGACGGTCGGGCATCGGGATGCGGAGTGGGCAACCGACGACCTGCATCGTCTTCGTACAAGGCCAAGAGCGTTCCAATGGATCCGACTGCTACGCCAAATGAAAAAGAGACTCTAGAAGCAATCCATCAGCCCAACAATCGCTTGCGTCGATCGGTCGCACCGCAGCTGCTTGCTTGCGCGCACGCCGCGATGCATGTTGTGCCTGCAACTCTGGTGGTCAAATCTGCAGCCATTTTATCCGGTATCCGGATAACGAGTTTCGTGCACATTTCGACGACAACACCATGCAGCAGACTCGCACATGCGTACACGATTTCACGCAACGAGCTCATCATGATGCGACCTGCTACGTGAGTAGGGCCACGATGACGAAGAAGCCAACATGCGAGCGAAGCTCCTGCTGCATGAACTGAAGCTTGTCGTTGCAACGTAAGGCAGCTCGCTCGAAGAGGAACTTCCAGCTGACCAACGTGTATTCCTGGCATCAGGGACGTAGCGGCGGCCGGATCGAGCAACTTCAAAGCCGTAAGCTGACATCAGACCTTATCTGTGCATCATTGAATTCACCACCGACGTGCTCAAGATGGCGAGATCTCTTGTGTCTGTCGTGCGCACCCAGCACCACGTCAACACATCCATGCCGTCGGTACGGCCGCTGCCTCGCTCAGGTGCTCGTTTAAGCTGATGTCGCTGTCCCAATCTAGGATGTTCCATTTGGACTCACACCAGACATTGTTCGCGATACGTGGGGCTTGGATGATACGGAGCAGATGGGCATGATGAAAGAAGCCATGCGGGTGGGGTGGGCTGGGCGATCTCGGAGCTCAAGTTGTTTTTCGCAGGTATTGGTCCCACCTGACGTTGAGCAAGGCCTTCAAGCAAAGTGCGAGCTATTGTGCAAGATGTTTTACCCACTGAGTCACGATGCCCCGCTCCCGACATCAGAATGGCACCGCCTGCCGCAACAACTCCACGTACGGATTCCCCTTTGCTCCACAGCTCATCACGTGTTCGACGCTTCCACGATAGGACTGGCAAATTGCCATTGAAGGCATGGAAAGAAAGCGCCACGAGTTGGAAGCAGCGTGCGATGACGCGCTGGAGACGAACGTCCAAATGCTTGCAGACATGACAAAGCACCTCGTGGCCATGATCAAGTACTACAAATTGGACGACGTTGCGATTTACTCGCGAGCCAAGCTCGAATTTGTCCAGGTCTGGTCATCTCGACGGACCCCTGCACCGAAACACGTCGAGCTAAGCCAAAACCGTTGTTGTAGGCCAGCATCGCTGCCATGCAGCAAAAGATCGAGCTGCTGACCAAGCAGCTGCTCGTGCAGACGTACCCTCCCCACAAACTCGACGCCTTGGCCCAGATCAGGTCTGTCCTGGATCAAACCAGTGTTCTTGTGGAGCTCATGCCATGGGTTTCAGAGCGCACTTGGAAGCGCGACACAAACTCGCAAGACAGCAACACCACAAAGTCAGTTTGCGTGGAGTTCTGGGCTAGGTGGCGCCACATAGACACTGACAATGGTGCATAGATACAATCGGAGCTCAACATCTACCGCGCGTCCACAAATCGTGACGTGTTACAATTGCACCAACGCATCGCGACGATCCATGCAAAGCTCAACAAAGCTCGGCGGAAGGTGTCGCCAGGACCTCCTACTACGTTCGGCGAATGGAGCACAAGTAGCTGAACCAGTGCGACCTGGAGAAAAATATCAACGTGTGTGGGTTGGCTCACGGCACTCCTGGCTCTGGCCGCGCCATCGCGTAATACCGCAACAGACCGAGACGCCCACGACTTTGCCATTGTCTGAGGTTATTCAAGCCACAGATGGCAGGACTGCATCTCGTGGCGCTCGGGAGGTGGATTGCTTGGAGCGCGTGGTGAGTGCATTCGTCGATGGCCAAATATCATGACCCGACAAGTGCCTTGCAGCATGCGGCACCTTCGGTTTGAGTTCGTTTCCTGAACGAAAAATCCACGTGAGAGGGCAGGTTGACGATTCATGTGCCTGCAGCGACCTAACACAGGCGTCAGCTGCTGCGGTGCCAAAGAACCGATCACTTGGCGTCCGTGCACCACGTGAATTCGGCTTCTTCATTCAGTCTCGATGGAGCGTCGTGTGTACATGGCCACACGATTGCCACCGAGCGCAAAGTTTCATGGGAAGTTCGTGAGGTTGGAAATCCTGTGAGATTAAATTCCCTTAAAAGGTGCACTTGTAGTGGGAATTTGCAACGTCTACTGCAGAACAACTCTTCGTTCCGTCCCACACGTGACAAAACCATTCAATCATGAACTGCGCCCGACTCGCTGCACGGGCCTCGTCATACGTATACCGTTGTGAAATCACGTTGAGAATGTGTGAGATACTCATTAAGGTAATGGTTACCTGTGAAAATGGATATCTCGTTGAATGTCATTGCGGACACAACGCCTTTCTGCACTTCCCCTCCTCCCATCACGATCATGCGTCACTACATTGGAGTCGACATCGGCGGTACGAGTGTCAAGTGCGGCGTCGTGTCGGCTGATGGCGTGCTCATCGCCCGGAACCAACGCAAGATTGAAGACGACCGGTCGTCGGACGTCGTCGTCGGTCTTTGTGTTGCGGTTGTGAAAGAGTGCGTTGAAAAATCCGGTGTATCATGGTCTCAAATTGCAGGCCTTGGTGTGGGTTGCCCCGGCCAAGTGTCGAACGGGATCCTCGTCGCCGCCGCCAACTTTGCCTCGTGGAAGGACGTCGCCCTCGAGCGCATGCTCAACGAGAGTCTCCATGTACCATGCACGCTCGTCAACGACGCCGACGCGGCCGTCGCGGCCGAGCACTGGGTCGGCACCGCGTCGAAAGCCAAACACTTTATCATGCTTAGTACGTTTGCCCATTGTTGTTGGCGACATGAGCTCACGTGTCTGGTGTAGCGCTCGGAACTGGGATTGGGTTTGGCGTTGTCAACAACGACTCGATCTTGGCAGGCGGCACTGGCATGATCGAAGGCGGCCACTTGGTGCGTCCTACATCCGCTTCCATACGAACAGGCGACAGCTTGATGCATCATGACCATGTGTATAGATCGTGGTCCCGAACGGTCGTCTTTGCGGATGCACACAACGCGGCTGCTTGGAGCAATATAGTTCCGCGACTGCGCTGATTCAGCAAGCCAAGCTCAAGGCAGCCGACAAAAGTATATCTGTACTCTCGGTCGTGCATGCTCTACAACCACGGACTTATAGCGCTCAACACCATACTGGCGGAGCTCAGCATTGACGACATCACGGCCAAGCAAGTGTTTGAAGCGGCGGCAGCCGGAGATGCCATTGCCAAGGGCCTCATCGCGGAGGTGCATGTGACCTCTTTATGTTGATGATGCACAGAGCTAGAGGATTGACGTTATCGACGGTGCATAGGCAGCCGACTACTTGGGGTTTGCCTGCGTGAATTTTTGCCGGATTCTAGACCCGGAGGTGCTGTCCTTGGGTTACGATTCAACGATGTCAACAAACGTTGTGTAGCTCATTGTGCTGTCGGGCGGGTTGGCAGAGAACGGTGAGCAGTTTATCCAAGACATTCGCGACGCGTACACGAGATACACGTGGACCAAGCTACCCAACCCGGTACGAAGAGGCAATCGCCCTACCTTCGTCAGCGCCGTGGCTCAAGGCGTTATGTCCGGCAGGTTCGCATTGAAAAGGCGTCGGTGGGCTATGATTCTGGTATCATTGGCGCGGCCTCGTTTGCGTTCAAAAAGCACGAAATCTAAAGTGTCAGTGTGCCAGAAGAGTGAATTGTGAATCCATCATGTTCGTATTCCACCAGTCGTTGCAACTTGTCGACTCGCCCGGAATCCAGAGATTCTCCTTGTTGTGTGAGGCCGTCAAGGCTGTCATCAAGCGGAAAGCTTCCTCGTCCAAGTAGCGGCAGTCGACATGTGGCGGTGTGTACTGGATGGCGCGGACGACGGCACATTGGCTTTCACCTTGACGTGGAGCATTGACCGAATCACGGTGGCAGTGTGGCCATGCAGCAAGACATGCAGGGGATTGCAACGCTCCAGCCTACCAAAGTGCTGATGCGGACATCACTGCCGTGTATCGAGGCAGCATGCACGTACGGGCATTTGGTCCTCGCACCATCTTCACAGCAACTTTGAGATTTTGAGTGTAAAAGCTCCTTGTTCAGCATGTGCGCAGCCAACAGGTTGGTTTGGAAAGACAACGAGATGCACGATATCTTCGGACGCCTTTGGGGCAATCGAATGACCATCCAGCCAGCGAACCAACGTCATGGGGTCGGGTTGTTGTCTTGTTGGTCATGATTTTGAAAGCTTCAACGCCAATGATGCCGCTGCCGTACCCTGCGGACGTCTTCCCAAACACGACGCCAACAACGTCAGTGCGCCTACGAAATGCATCCACTGGAAGGGGCTGCCGTACCCGGTCGAACTAATAGGTCCGTCCATGTGTGCTTCGTGTACGCGACGCGGATTCGCTCGATGAACGCTTCCCCCGGTTCGTTGGGCTCGCCAGACTACACATTCGTTTCCCGGTCCAGCGTGCGGCAAAAGCTGACGGAGGCAAATCCCAAGGAGTCAGCCACTTCGTCGACGACGTCTTGGATCACTTGATCGCCCGTGTAGGCAGCGTCGATCACGTTCTTGGCGGTGATGTTGTCGACCTTCGTTTGGGAAAGCGATGTGGTCTGTGGTAAAACAACATCATGTCGGGACTTGAAGGGGGGAGTGTTTTCAAAGCGAAAGAATGGCATCTGTGGCGGCCGGTGCGGGACTGTGCCGTTCGAGGCACCTCTTTTGCATGCACCCACAGACGCGGCCGTTAGGCGTTGCGATCTCCTAAGGGAGTGAGACCTATTGGACTCATCCTGTAAATGGCACGGGTGTAGGAGCCGTATGGTTTGGCCGTCTTTAATCATGGTGGTGCCACCCGCAACAACATCACGTCGCCGACGCCAGTTCCATGTGCTAGTCAGGTACCATCCATCAATCATTGTTGTCTCCATGATCAGGACAATGGCGTACAAATCATGACAAAGGACGCAGTGCCGAACTAGCATTCGGCCGCGATGGCAGCGGTTGGGCGAACGTGCAAGGCTGCCAACTACATCACGTGGAACCATGTGCCCCTCACATGGTTCCACGTGAAGTAGTTGGCGGTGGTGGCAAGCGAACCATTTGCGACTTGGCCGGGGCATTCATCGCCTATGCAGGCGATATCATTGTATTCCAAGATCGCTTCGACGGCGTCTTGTTTAGAATGGCTCGCAGTTGTGGCTACGATGGCGTCGAGGAATGGTCTTCCATGTGATGCTGCGTGAAGGCGAGCATTGCGCCGGCCGACGACACAATACCGACTCTGACGCACGTGCCAACACATCAACTAGGTTGGTCATGCTTGAATTGCAACGCTACATAGACAATGCTCGCGATAGTCCGTGGCTAACAACCGTCGCCTTTTCATCAGACCTTCTCGACGTCTTCCTTGTCATCAAACTCCCCTGACGCAGTGCCCAGACCCTGGACAAACTATCTCATGTCAAAATGAAACAACGAATCGGAACGCTTGCGGTGTGTTCTGGCTGGTAGCTGGGCTCGAAGAGTATTCGATCCTCCGCCTTGAACCACAAACGCTTCCTGCCATTAGTTGGAGGTTAGCCTTTCACCACCACAATCATGTACTGATTTCGGCCAACGGATGTATGTTGTCAAGCACAGAACATGTCGCGGAGCTAGCGTCGTGCGTCCTGGGCACTTCGGATTTGAATTTCGACTTGGTGACACCATGACTCTAGCAGCGCTGTTCTTCATTTGTCGTTGCTTGAGTCGCTACAGCTCTCACTCTACTCGACCGATCCATGCCCCTATCTCCTCCAAGCACTTTCCTTCTCGACAGGGTGGGTTGTTGTCGCCTGAAAGCGACGACCGATGGCGCCATCTTCGTCCAACCCGGCGGCCAACCGACATTGTTGTACCACCACGTTGGTGGGACCTGCCTCGCATCCACCGCGCACGAGGAACTAGCCTCAGCAAATGCGCCAACTCTTCACGTCATCGACCCCCTCCGTGGCCAACATGCGCGACTTCGACACTCTGCTCACGTTCCTCGCAGCGTCCCCTCGGCAGTTTACGGCATTTTGGACATTTGATTGGTGTGAAAATAATTGGCGGACGGAGATTGGCTGGTTCAAAGCTCCAGAAGCCAATCGAATGCGTCCATTCCGCCATCCACTCAAAAGTTGCAACAAGGACGATGGCACCGAAGCGACCTCTCGACGACACCGCACCGAAGCGCAACGACACAGATGCCGAGATCGACGCCGTCGAGTGGCGCGACATGCACATGATATCCACGAATGCCGACGCGGAGCCGCTTCCGGACCCCATGCGAAAGTTTACGGCCACGCCGTTCTCGGCATCGGTATTGGCAGCGCTGGACAACGCTGGGTTCACCGAACCAACTCCGACTCAAGCGCAGTCGTGGCCCATAGCTCTCGCAAGGAGAGACATGATTTCCATCGCGAAGACGGGGTCTGGGAAGACGCTGGGATTTCTGCTGCCTTCCTTCCACCACCTCGCCAGAGCCACACGCATCCAACAAACGCGAACGAAAGCCAAACACAAGTATGCGTTCCCAGTTCGATCCAAGGATCCGCGTATGGTTGTTCTAGTCCCGACACGAGAGCTTGCGACGCAGATCGAAAAGGAGGCCAAGAAATACCTCCGAGCGTTCCATCCGTCGCTACGGGCAGTGGCAGTCTTTGGCGGCGCCGACAAGAAGGCGCAGCTGGAAGCGCTCGAGATGGGTGTCGACTGCTGCGTAGCTACACCCGGGCGCCTTCTGGACTTCCGTGAGTCGTTGAATCTTGCCAAGGTCGACATTCTCGTGTTGGACGAAGCTGACAAGATGCTTGAATTGGGATTTGAACGGCAATTGCATGCATTGCGGGAGCTACTGCCCGTCGCCACTCGGCAAACGTTATTATTCAGTGCAACGTGGCCCGTGGCAGTGCAATCTCTGGCAGCGTCGTTTGTACGACCCGACGCGGTGACCGTGATCACGGGCGCATGCCAGGTGAATCCGTCGATCCGTCAAACGTTCGAGGTGTGCGGCAGCGACAACGACAAAGCCGACCGCCTAGTGGCGTTTTGTCAAGCCCACACCACGACGAAATCGATTGTGTTTTTCAAAACAAAGCAAGGGTGTGATGCGATGGAGGCCCTTGTCAAAGCCAAGTTACAGCCCGAGACTCTGGAGGGCGGTGCCAACTCCGCCAAGAAGCGCCAGGCACCGACCACCGTCGTCGCAGTCCACGGTGATAAGTCGCAAGTCGAGCGTGCAATGTCACTCAACCAATTCAAGAACGGCACGTGCTTGCTGTTGTTTGCTACGGACGTCGCATCCCGAGGACTCCACGTTCAGGACATCCACACCGTGATCAACTACGACTGCCCCGATTCTGAGGAAACCTACATCCATCGCATTGGTCGCACTGGCCGCGCCGGTGCCACTGGTATGGCCGTGACGTACGTGACAGACGCAGACCGCGGTGTTGTGAAGAAGTTGCTACGATTAGTCAAAGAGACCGACCAAGATATTCCCGCGGACGTGCAGGCATGGTGCCGCGCCGTCCAGCCACGAACGACACCAGCCGAGACAGACGCCAGGAGGCCAGACGGAAAGAGACCCCACGTCCCCAAGAAGAAGTCGACCCCACCTCACCAGCAACCCAAGAAGAAGAAGAAGCAAGTTGTTGGCAAGCGCAAGCAACGGCTGTGCCAGTAAATATCGTCCTGGCCCAATTGCCACGCATAGCAATAATCCACCTTGGAGCACAAGAGGGTCGCCGATTGTGTAGGCGGACTCATCACTGTCGTGGGAGGTATCGCAGGCGATTCTGCATGCTCACTTTGGCGTATGCGGTGTCAAATGCCCCCACGCCGCACAACGAGTGTGATATTGCGTGGAAGCAATTATCAAAGCTAGCCAAAAGAGGACGGTGATGGTTGGTGGAGGGTAGAACGTTGGCAAGGCCCTATGACGTCGATGGGAGGGCTGAAAACTGTTGCTGGGAAGCAGGTCGATGACGCAGTCTCGATACACCAGCGGCTAAACACTGCTCTCCGCCGCGGCATGGTGTGCATACGTATCACGGGAAAAAGAAGGGGCGCTTCCTATTTATAAGTCTTGACTATCGAAACAAGCGCCGTGGGTCGACGACATTGGGCGCGATATGGGCCACGAGAGGCAAGCCATGATCCGAGCGATTGCGTCGGATCCGTCCATTCAACGTGAACGACTTTTGCGGTGGGACCACAGTGATGCCTGGCAAATTTGATGGCTGACCACACAAATATGCAGAGTGTACCAGTGTCTCCGTGAATGCCGGTGCCGTCCGCCGTCGGCTCTTGATATCGTGCCTTTCGTCCTAAAGCGCTGTTGTTTAGAGCTACCATCGACATTGCTGACGCCGTGGTCGTGCACCACGGCGAGCTGGCGCATTGGTATTTTACATCCACGGACGGGGTACGCCGGGCGGCCTCGATATTTCGTACGAGGTTGTCATGTGGCATCGATGGTCCGTAGGAAGTGCGCGAGAAGCAGCCGTACGCTCTGTCGCTGTTGGAGCTCAAGAAGGTGTTTGTCAAACAAGGGCTGCACCAAACGTGCAACGTCGCCCGGACACTGGCGGTCCTGTTTCACGTAGATCGAACGCGTTGACCGGCACCACGTCGAATCTGCGTTGACGTAGGAAGAGATGGCCCCCCACGAAGACGACCTTCCCACCGTGACGTTTTCGCTGCTCCAGGACGTCCAGTTCAACACGCATGCGTGCAACTCGAATTCACGGCTGTGGCTGTCCACGTACCTCGTTACGCCGTTCATTTGCGGCAAGGTAGCGCTCGATTGCCCATGACAAGCAGCCGCTCGACGACTGCCGTGGGTAGTTTGGACCGAACCACGCCACGTATACCGGCAAGTACTGCCGCAACACGTGCGGGCAAAAGGCCCGCGTCAAGTTTTTCAAACCGACCTCTTACTTTTTTGGGACGACCGAAGTGTACGACACCCTCACTGGACCGTCCATGGGGAGCTCGTGTCATCATCCGACGTGTGTTTCGAGCTCAGGTCCTCCTCCGATGGGGTCACGCAGTTGGCGATGCTCCCAGTCGATGCAACCTGGGCCAAGGAACTTGGGTCGGCCTACGACGATGCGCTCAAGCACGACATCCTCAAGCTTGTCCAGTGCATCGAAGTCCGTTGTGTGACTGAACCTACAGAGCTCAAACTTTGGGCATAGGCCGGGACGAAGCACCACGTGCTCCAGTTATACGCAGACTTTGTGCTGACTGCCACCTGCCGCTTGATTCTAGTTCGTGTCGCCAGCGTACGACATCCTGAACATGTGGTCAAGATCGTGCGGGACTGCGCCATGACGGTCTGCCCTGCCGAGTAGATTGTCTTTGAAGAGGACCGAAGGGACGCGCCCGTGCCGATGGCGCCGCCAGCGCCTCGCCAGGTCATGCTTCGGCCCCAGTCGGCGCACCCAAGCACGCAGCCCCATCGCCATGGCACCGAGGTAAGCGTCGCGTTCGGAGTGGGTGTGCACCAAACACGTACCCAGGCGTCCTTGTTGTGCCCTGGTCGGTTTTGCATGATGTCGGTCGCTACCAGACGCCACGTCCACACGACCCAAAACGTCATTTCACAAAAGGTGCACGACGTGCGCCCGCATGCATGACCTTACTTGCCGCCGCCACCTTGGCGAGTAGTCGATCCATGTGGCGGAGCAGGAGAGCGCGTTTCTGGCATTCGTTGCGGCCCACCAAGATGCAAATGGGCAACTTGCCCACGAACTGTGCCACGCCGTCGACATGGCCAGCTATCGCAACACGATCCCCAACCTGCGCGAGGTCGATTCGATGCTTGTGACGCGAAACCGGCTGCTCAAGGCCCATCATTGGTTTGACCAGCAAGGTATGTTCGACCCCATGAACGTTGCAGGAAGAGCCCCAGTCGGTTAACGCCACACACGTGCAAGCAGCCCAAGACGTGGCGGCTTCGACCAAGCACTTGGCCACGTTCTACGACATGGTACGGCGGCGTCAACAGCGGGCACAGGGATCGATGACCTTACACCCTCATGGAATGTCGTGTGTGTCGTCTCTAGGTGCATGTGTGTGCTTTGTGCTACATCATGTACCAGCGCCTGGACGAGGCACGGAGGGCTTGTATTCCGAAAGCGTCGCATCAATCGGTACAGTCGACCGCGTCATCGTCGATTGTGACGGCAAAGGCCGCGCGACCTGCGTCCGCGGCGTCGTCGCGATTGCATCAATTGGCGCAACCAAAGAAGAAACTCGGACGTCGTCGTGGCCCGAACAGTGCCCAGGCAACGACCACAGCCAACCTCTCTTCAAATGACCTGTCGACGTCCCCACCACCGCAAGCACCTGCATCAACGTTAGCCAAGTGCCTGCGCGGCCCGATGGCCATTGCCAGTCGAGACGCGCCAGTCCTGTCAAAGTCCCTGGCGCGGTCACTGTCCCTCACGGACCTCAAACCAATCGTACCGCGGCGCAAGCAAGTCTGACCTTAAGGCCAAGCGTTGTACATACAGGTCGACGCCACCCACGAAACATGTTCAACACTCGATGCCATGTTTCGTCTAAAAGTCGATCCGCTCGATGCGGCGGACATCGCCCGCCACATAAACCCTGGCGCGGGAATGAAACATCCCGGATGTTGTCATGGATGGCAGCACGTCCTCGTCTTTGCGCTTGAAAAGCAAGCACAAGCTGAGCAGGACCATGAGCAGCTTCATGTGCGTTTAGTGCGGAAAGGGATGGAAAGGGCCACGTACTGGTAAACTCGTCATCCCCATCAGTCCAAGTGACACACTGCGCATCTGTACCAACGATCCGTTTACAAAAGCCAGGCACGGCGGACGGCGTCGAACAACCGAGTCATGTGCGTACCGAGTAGGAAAAGTGCTGGTGAAATGCCTTGGCACAACTACAATCAGGAGGTCGCACCCATAAGTGTGGTGGGTTACAATGGCAAGGAAGCAAGCACCCCATGGAATTCCCCGCGACACCGACGAGTCCGCAGCTTCCCATGGGGTAGTCGTACGCGCAACTGCCCCCCTTGTAGCACGACGGCGACGCTGGATAGTACCCACTCTACGAAACATGTTGGCTATGGCATTGGCGGCGCTGACACTACCTTCGTCGAACATGCCTGGCGGACCGCCGCGTCCGTCGATGGAAACGTGGTGGGGAATGGCCGGTAGTCTGGCCGACAGTGCTCGGGCGGGCCTAGGCCACAGCACACACTGTTGTCTTGCAGCACGGTGACCATCTACGTCGTTGGAATCGACGGTGTGAGCGACGGCAAGGAGGCAAACTGACCAACATTGGATGCCGTCTGCGTTTCGAGTGTCTCGTTGAAATATGTCTGCCAGGCCAACATGAGCCCAGCGTACTCGTCGCTCTACGGCAGCAGTGCGCGTTCGAGCGAGCCTCGATTGTGTTGGGCTCACGAGCCGTGGACGAACCTCAAAGTACTCTTGACAGGCGGCTCGAAGTGTTTCGTTGCGCAGGTACGCCTGCACCAGTGCAAGAAGAATGTAACTTGGTTGGACAAAGGCGGCTGGCGGCGCACTGTTGGAAAACACCAAGGACTACGTACGTTGACCAGACACGTCCCGACAAAGTCGTACGAGAACGACGGAAGGGCCGAGGCGTACGTGGCGCCGCCAATGATGAGCTGGAGTGCCACGATGCCCCCTAGCAAGACAGTGTGCTACTCAATCGATGGGTTAGTCGGTCGGTCCGTGGCTGGCTACATACGACAAGCAGCATGAATTTATTGTGGTACTTGGCCGCGTAGTGCGCAAACCACGCTGGCACTACGTACAAAATCGCTAGAAAGAGGCACCCTAGACCCGTGAGCATAGGATGAGGTAGCTATCGATATGTCTCGCACCGCCTCCAGCGCTACCGACAGATGGCCCGAGTGCCATTCGGAAATGCGTTGAGGTCACAAGCGATACCCCAATGACAAGCAGGACAAACGACAGCACCTACAAAGGCAGATCGTGCATGAGTTTGGAGAATAGGTCCACGCCGTCCAACAAAACGGAGCCTTGTCCAACCGTACCAGTTCCAACGCACTGCTCGTGCGAACCGCAGCGAGCAAGTTGTCCTTGCTACATAGCATGATGGATTACGTCGTGTGCGGCAAAAGACAGCGGCCTGGCACATTGGCTGTGGCCGATGATGTGGACGCTGGCTATTAATACCCCATAGGCTCGTCTGTTTGGCGATGATTTCTGGTTGCATGAGCGCTGCCATGGGGACGCAGTGTGATCGACGATGAGCCAACTCAAGTCGCAATCCCTCGCAAAGAGCGTTGTCCTGCAGGGGGTAGACTGTAGTCCCCGCGAAGCATCCCATCCGACGAGATGCACGAGAGCGGCAGACCTGCAGTTGGAGTGATGATTTGGAACCCACTCTTTATTACAATATCACTTTCGTTAATCAGTCGACGCAGCTGCAGCACCGTGGACGCCATCATGCCGCAGCAGGGAAGACGATTCGGGTGGGAGCAGCGGCTGCGACAGAGACCGCGGAATGAGAAAATTGATCAACAATTGATGTCTGTTGGCAGCCTCTTACACTCGGGAAGGGTACAACATGACGCGCACGGGCTTGCCCATGGCGTTGGCGGGGAGGTTCTTGCGGAACTTGGCGCGGACCACGCCGTTTTGGCCGTGGGCGCGGGTGATCTTGCCCCAGATGACGCGGAACTTGGAGTCGTTCTTCAACGCCTTGGCCTTGTAGATGTACGCAATGCGCTTGCCAAGGTAAAAGTCGACGTCCTTGCGGTCTTGCAACCCTTGGATTTGCACCAACGACGTGTGCGCGTGTTGGTTGGTGAAGCCGCGCTTGTACCCCATAAAGACACCCTTCACATACAAACGGGTAGGTTGACCTTCCGAAGCGACCATGTTTCTCTACGCATGCAGCGCCGTCAACACACCCTTCCTCGCCATCGACATGCCAGCCCGACGTACCTCCTGCTGAATCAATTGAGTGAGTGATACTGAGCGCTGCGGCACTTGAAATTGGTTGGAGCCTTTTGACTGGTTCCAGACCAATCGCTTCCGCCACCAGCCAAACTTGATAAAACCTGTGACAATGCATACGTTTCGTTTTTTAATTCCACGCACTACCATACAAACACCAAGTGAATGGAATGCCGCCTGCGTTCGCGTGGGGGGTCCGGATAACAAACGGTCGACGTCGCATCCGGTGGAACGCAGCTTCGAACGACGAGCTGCCCCACAAGATGTATGCCACCACCGTTTGTGTGGCTCGATGCATACGCGCCCCGTGCATTTGCCCTGCTTTATCACGACCAAGCCGATGGCGTTGGCATGCCCAGAGACTGGACGATCTCAGGGAATCCTGCGGGAGAGCCGCGTTCTTATTGGCTGCATTGTAGCCAATCAATGAGGAGAGGACACCGCTCTCCGCCGCCATGCGGCTGACAACGTCCCTCGGCGTGGTCGCCAAGTCGCATGTGATCGACACATGGAAGGCCAAGACGTTTGCCGCTGACCCTGCACGCACAGCCTCGTGGAAGAGCATGGATGTGAAGCTGCGTAAGTTCCTGAAGGCATCTGTGCCTGAAGCCTTGGCCCACACTGGAGGTATGGGCGCTTGTTGATTTTTCACGGATACGCCATCGTCACACACACGTCACAGACGCCGCGTTCGATGAACACCTCGTTGGCGTGCAATCTGTCTTGCGGACGTTTGGCGCGGACGAAGAAGTGTGCACGGCGGGGCTATTCCATTCGTTGTACGGAACGGAGGGGTTTCAAGGCTTCAAGATGCCGATCCTTCGCCGCCCCGAGATCCGACGGTTGATTGGACCCCGTGCCGAGCAACTTGTGTGGAGTTTTTGCGTTGTGGACCGAAAGGTGTTTGACGACGCGTTGTTGCTTCGACCGGACTCCGTCGGACACGAGCCGCCCCAATTGCTGGCACGGCCTGAACTCGGCCGGTTTCCGCTCCCACCAGCCACCTCGACAAACGAATGGCTAGATTTTGTGGAGCTTGTACTTGCAGACTGGGTTGATCAAGTCGCTGGGGCCGCAGAGAAAGCCAATCCGCTCTTCGACTGGCAAAAAGGTGAAGCGTGGAGCTACCGCCGCCATGCCTACGCGAAGATGGCAGAACTACTGGCGATACATCGACCAGAAAACGATCGGGGGCCTCGAATTCAACGCATTGTGCACGAAGTCTATGCAGCAGAGCCCATAGCCACAAGAGAACTCGTGCAGGAGGTTACACCGCCGATGAGCGATGCAGCTAAGGAGGCGCGCGACGCGATGCGATCCGTGTTGTTGTAGTTTCATTGCCATTGGCCAGAGGTCGTTAATCCGCGCAAATCTTAGCTTTCAACGATGTCGTGGTTGGATCGAGCTTGGCGAGGAGCTTAACTGGGCAGGCATTTGCACCGAGGGGATGAGCTCCAGCAAGATTGAGTGATTAGAAGCACTGGCAAGAATGACCAGCGAAACATTATTCTGTCCGATGCTCACGGTGACCCTCTCTCGTCGCTTTTCGCGCCACGGTTATGTAAAACTCAGTAGCACGTAGTTCACGCTAGTCATCAGTGCATTCAGGGGCACTCTTCTAAACGCTAAAACCCTGCAAAGAGAGCGTTCTCGGCCGACGTGACGCTCTCGGCGCTGTCAGGAAGGGGTGGCACGGTCTCGGGCGGTGGGACGACGTCGGTTGTAGGTATAACCACTAGGTCCTACGCGTACAATCAATGAATCGATTGCCTCGATTGCTTCAGTGGCAAAAAAGGGCTGAAAGAACATCGCTCAGCCACACAGACCTCCCAGTTGATCCCAGCGAACCAACGATGTGATTTGACGGCGGCGCCGACGAGGCGTGCCGACGGATCGACGCACAGAAGCCGTCTAACCAAGCACACCCATCAGCAGCACGAACAACTTTTGCAGTGCATGACGCTTACGATATCAAGTCGCGAACGTCCATGCTGTCAAAGTGGGCGTGCCGTGGAAATTCGATGGGCTTCTCAACCTGAGCGGCATATCGCAGGAGGTCGCCGTCTTCACATTTGTAAGGCCACGGGGGTGACCCATGGAGCAGCTCAAACGTCAAGACACCAAGAGCCCTGTATGGACGTTGATTGCGACACAAACATGCTCGCTTTGTACCACCAGTCGACGGCAGAGGTGTAGGAGGTGCCCGGCTGATTCCACCTAGCACGGTATATCTCGGGGGCCATCGCATAATGTGTGCCCACAAACGACATCGCGCGGCGACCGTCGGTTCGATTGTCACCTTCGACTTCATCAGCTTGTACGCGCTTGGCAAATCCAAAGTCGATCAAGTGGCACGTGCCGTCCGAGTCGAGGAGAACGTTGCCTGTTTTCAGGTCGCGATGCATGTAGCCACGACCGTGCAAACCCAGCAACTCCATGACAATCTGAGCGACGCATTGCTTGGCAAACGCTTCTGGAAAGCCTTGACGTCGGCGCCACAGGCATTTGTACAACGGTTCACCGGGAAAGAAGTCCATGACGAGGAAAGTTGCATCGTCGACGTCAAACGTGCGTTGCAAGATGCAACCAAGCGCGTCCTTCTCTGCATCCAGCCGTGCAATGCGACTTGGACAAGTTCGTTCGACTTCTTTCACAGCTACAGTCACACCGTCGCGCAATGTCCACGTGAGGGTCGCGACCATTGCAACAAGGTCTCTAGTGTACCCACGTGCTGTCCAGTCAACTTGTCCACGCATAAATACACGCTACACATCAAGCTCTACAGTGAGGGGTCGCTGTAGCAAGGGGCTTATTACCGTCCAACGCCGCCTTTGCCCAGCACCTGTAGCTTCTCCACGGTGTCCATGACGTAGCCGCCGCCGCGATCTTCCAGCAGAAGTTCAACTGCTTACCTCTATCAATTGATCGACGATTTCGAATGGACCTCTTAGAATAAATATTTTGCAATGGATCTGGTGAAGATACTCCCACCGACTCGACTTTGCTGCGGATGGCCCATGGAATCACAGCTTAAGGAAAGCGGGCAGGTGCATCTACACAACAAAATGTCTTGCTCTACAGTGGACCCAAGCCAGGGCAGCCTAGTCGCAAGTTCTGCGCTGCCAGTTCGCTGTGAACCACGCCACACAAGCTCGCGACAAATAGTCCATGCGCCTGGCTATAGAAAAGGCGCACTTGTCGCCACAGATAGCATGCGCCACCTGCATGCGATAGGGCGTCGGATCATGGACAATTGGGTCAACCACACAGGGTTTCCCCGTGCGTTGCTGAGACACCATTTCCCCAGTTACGGCAGACACATTCACGGTGTGGTCGTTTCTGCCTCTCGCTGCGTACTATGCCGCCGCCTTCCGTGACGACGGATTCAAACCATGGGCCGTGGAGGTTCCTTTCGACAACGATTCAAACCATCTTGTGTGGTCGTTAGTTGCTACGTCGACGGGCCTTGCGATACGCAATCGTGAACGCGGCCGTGCAAATGATGGCTGCGCCAAGGACACTCCATGCGTGGAGAGTTTCGCCGAGGAGGGTGACGTCCCACACCATGACGCACAGAATGTTGATATACATCATGGCGGACCCGATCCCGGCCTTTTCAATTTGGAGTCCCTTGGTGATCATGATTTGGCCGACGCACCCGAGGATTCCAATGCCGAGAACCGTAAGCACGTGCGCGGGGTCGGTCGGGATGGACAGCCCCTAGTGTTTGAGTCAGGGTCGTCTACCGTCGCACACGTCATTACCTCGTCGAACACGGTGAGTTTCAACAACGAAAACGTGCTGCAAGACAGAAACACGTACGTGACCAAGGTCCACGTGTTGAGCGCGCTGAGCTTTCGAATGAGGATGTTAATGACTCCAATCAAGCACGACGCGAGGATAGCACACGCCATCGGACCATTCGACGCTGCCGACGTAGCCCGCCCGCCAAACAAAAACGCGGGGCGTGCCACGCAAACAACTCCCACGAACGACACGGCGACACATCCAAACTCGATGCGATCCAGCACTTCGCCGAGACAGCACACACCCTGAAACAGGCCCGGTCAGCCAGCCAAGACAGACCGACGGGTAGTTTCAAGAGGCATTGCACGGACCAGGACGAATGTGACGAGGGGCGACGCGCAAAGAATGACCTGCGCCTCGGACAAGATCATGGTCGAGTACGCGTAGAACGAAAGCGCCATCGCGATGTATCCGATCACGGCACGGCACACGAGGAGCTTGCGGAACTCGGGGGCCACAGCGAACGGCGATATCTTCAATCGAAGCTGAATGGCCTAGACGAGTGTGTTTGTGATGCGTGGGGATGGATGGGGGGGGTCGCCATACCACGTTCAGGACGAGGGCGACTGTCGATCGCCAGAACACGGTTTCCTCGGAGGTCAAGTAGTTGCCCGCAGACTTGATCAGCACCTAGCGACATGTCAAAGGGGGTCGCCGCCATGCCCGACATGCGTACGGCCATGAAACTAAAGATGACGTTGCCTCCGGCGATGAGTGCAAGCCCGTAGAGGCTCCCCGTCCGCTGGCGAATGCGCTCGACCTTGCAATGGAATGCAAAAGGAAGGTTCGACCGGCGATATTTGGACGGGCTCGAGCACGTTGTGGACAACGCCCCCCGACCAACAGGCGACATGGCCAGCAAGCGAGGGTCGGCGCATGAGTCGTCGTCGTTCGTAGGGCCAAGGAGTGGCGCTGACGCGATTTCCGTCGGGACGTTGCCCGGGCATATCGTCACGCGAGTGCGACCCCTTGCAAAGAACAAGGGCATGGCGGCGAAGAAGGACAATGGGCCGACGTTTTTGCA
Organism: Aphanomyces invadans; assembly: GCF_000520115.1. Classification (NCBI taxonomy): domain Eukaryota; phylum Oomycota; class Saprolegniomycetes; order Saprolegniales; family Verrucalvaceae; genus Aphanomyces; species Aphanomyces invadans. Next base: position 1,253,088 of record NW_008580156.1, read on the forward strand.
CAGACTCCGAAACGTTACGAAAGGCAACGAGGGAGGGCGATCGTTTCAACATGCTCAGGCGATGCGGCACAGCGTCGCAATCGATTTCGCGACCAGCATGTCGATCGCAGACGGACCTGAGCCACCGTCGCACCAACTTTTTGGTGCTGTGGCTCCCCTGGGACGTCCCTGAACCCATTGCATGGACTCGTCGACATGGTGGATCGGGTGGAATTTGTATGTGTTCTTTGACCTCTAACAGGTTGTCAGGACAGCACCCCAACAGATGCCGTGTGCAAGGTGTTTGCCATAGCATGTGATGCTCGTCGACTGCTACGTGCACGGGAGCGAGGACTTTGGCTCGGTCGGTGACCAAACAAAGATTGCACACCCTCGTACGGTCAACCTGCAGCCAAACGGGTGGAGCAGCATGAGCCCAAAATCCCCCGACGCAATAAGGGCTGCCAATCTCCCCACCTGCTTAAGTCATTCCCGTCGCCCGATGCGATCGAGCTGCAAATTCGACCTGCGCACCGTTGGCGGAACACGCTTCGCGTACTGGGTAAGCCCCACGAGACAGCCCCCACGCTCTGGATACGCCGTTTATTCCCCGAAAGAGAGGCCCATGCACAGCCTTCGCGCGCGTGGCCTTGGGTGGGGCTGTGAATCACCCGAACACTGCGTTGGGGCCTGCGCGACTGACGAGGAGGTGAGATATCGACGGGGGGCGGTTTGCGTGTGGCAACGTGTCAGTCGCCATACGGTCGCGAAGGAAATTTCGCAGAGTTTTATCGAATCAGACGGTGCGAATTTGCCTTTTGCTGTATCAATTTATACAAGACCCTGTAGCATTTAATGTTTCAAGTGCAACGACTGAGTTGCTCACGTGGTTACGGTCGTCGAGCCTCTGAGCTCACCCATCCCACCAGGACAGCGCCAGTCGCAATTCTTGCCACGACGTGTGGCTGGACACAAGGAGTATGCGACGCCACGTGACAGTTGTGGTGGCGGCGCTGGTCTGCACCGCCGCTGTCCACGGAGCTCCTCGTGTATGCCGTGTGGGTGCTGTCTCGAACCCGACGTCCCAGGTCACCCCGCTGCCCACCTCCACGGGATCTCTTGCGCCGTTCCCGACGGCCGACGCGAATCAAACCCAGCCGCCCAACAATCAAAGCACAACGGTTCTCCCTACCTTCGTTCCTCCCACGCGTGCTCCCACCACCACCACGGCCGGACGAAATACCACCATTGCACCTCAACCCTCGACCGTGGTGCCAACAACGACACAAGAGGTCGCGTCAGAATCGACGGACAATCTTCGTCGACTTGCCGAGATAGCCACATCGCCCACCGATACCCCTGCCACAACGACAATGACTCCGACAACCACAGCTGCCATTGCACCACTTCCCTCGACAACGTCGTCAAAGACACTGCCACCGACCACCACTCCATCGGCAACCAGCACGCAAGGGACGACTACCGCAATTCCCATTGCTACTGGAACCCCCACGCTTACTCCCGCAGCCAACGCATCGTCGTCGGTCATCACGCCCCCTCCATCGCCGTGGACAACCACGACCTTCATCTGCGACGCGCACTTTTACTCGAAATGGCACACGCACAACATCACGTGCAACGGTACCCAGATCGACATTGATCTGGCCGTCGAGGCTGCGGCGTGCGTCGCGTACACGGACATTTCGAGCTGCCGCGCGCTGTGCAGCTTCCCGTCCTGCGATGGGTCTGCTTGGCGGTACGGGGAATTGATTCCAGCAGGTTCCACCAATGCCACGACGACCGGCTTTCTCTCGAACGTGTACGCGTCCGTAGACGTGTCGCTTCTCGTGCCTCTCTCTGCCTCGTCCTTCCGAGCTGCGGCATTTGCCAACGGGTCGTGCACCAAAGACTCGTCGACGACGCAAGAATGCTCGTGCCTTGCGTTTCCATCAGGCAATAGCTCGTGGCCCCTAGGCAACGGGACGTCTCCCAACGGAACAACCGCTCAAAATCGCACGGACGCGTCCGGCAAGAACAAATACACCCCAGGGTATCTCGATCCGTCCGCGCCGTTGCCTCAAATTGCTCATATCTCCCAGTCCACCGCTACGGCCACCGTCGCCGTCACAGCGGTAGCTGTTGTGTCCAGCACCATCTTGGGGACAACATCGTCGTCCGCGGCTGCGGCGTCGTCCGCGGCGGCCACTTCGTCTGCGATGCTCGTGACCTTGGACGTTGTCCAGTTCGGGTCGCTCTTGAACCAGCTCCCGCTCAGTCAAAAGTCTGCCACCCTCGCAAGCCTCGGGACGTCGATGAAGTACGCCGTGTTCAACTTCATTGAGGTAGGTCCTGGCCCGCCGCCGTCCTCGCTATCCAAGGGGCGAGACCTCGCGCAGGACGAAGAGTGCGCCGACGGCATTTGCAAGTACGCTGTCACGCTTGGGATTTCGAAATTCAACCTGTTTGTGACAACGTTGGTCGGGATCGCCGTCGTTGGAGCGGCCATGGGCGCGCTGTATGGTGTAGCCGCAGGCCTTGCCACACTCGTGTGCCCAGGCAGAGGATATGCGAGCGAGTGGTTCCACCAACTTGTCGGCGCGATGGTGGTGCTGGGTCTGGCGTCGCAGTACGCAATCGGCGTGACCGCGACGTACCAGATCTACCTGAGTGCCACAACCAACTCGTACATGTACTCGTTCTACTTGGCGCTTGCGTCGCTGCTGTTCCTCGCGGTGGGGATCCTCGTCTTTGGCATTTACATTGTCCGCAAGCACGAGGCGGAACTGACCGACGTCGATGACATTGTGGCCCACACAAAGAAACCTGTCGCCAGGCGGTATGGCGCGCTGTACGACGAGTACACGTTTGAAAACCGCTTCTTCTTCGCGCCCAAGATGTTGCTCGCGCTGCTGTGCGGGATGACGACGGGCGCGGCCTTTCTCAGCAACGCAACCCAAGTCGTGCTTGTGCTGTGCTTTCACGTTGTCTTCTTGGTCCACTTGGAGCGGTGCCAACCCTTTCAGACCCCGTTCATGCAGCACTCGATGTCGGTCCTGACCGTGTTGAAAATTCTGACGTTGGTGCTGTCGATCTTCTTGGTCTCGACGGTGGCGGGCCTGTCGTCATCGTTCCACGACGCCGTGTCCGGTGTCATTGTGGCCATTCAACTGCTCGTGCTCGTGGGCCTCATGGTCCGCCAAGTTGTCCTCCTCTACCAAAAGTACAAAGCCGTCCAAGCGCTCAAGAACAGCGAAGCCCGGGAAAAGAACAAGTCGGCGCTGCAGCCGCTCAACTCGGAGCAAGTCCACCACTTGAAACTTGGCCACCTGTAAACTCGTGCCGCGGCACCAGGCTTCACACGTCGGGGTCCAGCCAACGCGAGGGTGCGTCGACTAGAAGCATCGTCGTTGTTGTCGGCACGAATGACATTATTATATCCACACGCTTCTGGTCGGAAGACTTGTGTCTTGGAGAGGTTGGTGCTGTGATGTGTGCCATGCCTGGTGCAGTGCGACTTGTAGCCAGATGCATCGTCTGGTCATGCTTGCACACGATGAAGGCTTTCATGGATGGTCCCAATGGAGGCTATAGTAGCGCAATAAGGTTTTCAGGACTCGGCTGTTCTCGAGCAATTGTCGTCGGCGCACTCGTCCTCTTGATCGAACTCCCGCCCCTTGAAGACGTCAGCGGACCAGGGCTGCCCTGAATGGCGTTGACCACGGCGTGATCGACGATGACCCCAGGACAGCGCCGCCACCGGAAGCACCTGCTTGATGCTGACCACGGACTACTTCGAATGCAGCGCATTTGTGGACGTCCCGGGTTTCGTGAGCAGCAGACTCTTGACGGAGCCGGAGTAGGTTCCAGAGTGACCCGTACTGGACTACGACCGTCCAATGCTGTGACGGCGAAGTGCCTATCGCTGGCAATGATGGTGCCGCGACGATTCGTACTGGACATGACGGGTACTGTCGCGATAGCGACGGTCGCAGCAGCGGTGGACTGAAAGATGTGAGCCATTTGCGGCAACGCTGTGGCACTCGGCGTCCACTTGGCCCATCCGACAACTGCGACTCGATCGTGGTGGACCACAGACACGAGCGTCACGATGGTCGGCACAGACTCGACTACGTCAGGTAGAACCCCGTGAACTCTTTCGTCCACGCCATGACGACGATGACCCATGCACATTTGCCCAAGACTGACTTGTACGATGGCAAGGGGGCCACGTTGAAATTCAACAGGACGCCGTCGGTTTGTTAGACCAGCTCGAGGGTCGCCGTGTAAAGAGGCAGAGCGCCATGATGCCTCGAACGACGTGGCCAGTCGATTCAAACGATGTTGGCGACGAGATGTATACCTGCACGTGGTCCCCTTCAATACAACAACCCTGGAGCCTGTGGCGACTCGTAGAGTCTCCTCACAAATAACACCGATCGAGGGGAGGCGCAAGCTCCCAGGAATCAGCGCAAGCTCTGTTACAGCACACCTCGGTCCTTGTCTAGGACGCTCGAGGGCTTAACGGCTAAAGTGAGAATGAAAGGAACTGTCACCACCACCAACTGTCCTACATATCCACCAATCACAGATCATCATCAAAAGATATAGCCAATCAGACAGAGAGCAGTTGGGGTT
>NW_008580156.1:1268953-1269683 GCF_000520115.1 Aphanomyces invadans
CATGCTTAGTAGACCTTAAGCCTACATCACACGCGACAAGCCACAACGAACTCCAGGGCGGGACAGAGCACGTGGGTTGCCATCCATGCCATCAACTATGTACCATTCCCCACTTGAATGTCCCCACTTATCACAAACACTTCCTAGGAAGTGGTCAAGTCGACCGATGGTCGCCGTGGGTTTGAAGGGGACAGTGAACTCATCCACGATCGTCCAAATCCATGCGAGACACGAATCAACCGAGACCATCAAGACAAACGTCGGCGCCAGCACAAAAGGAATGCCTTGGACTTTGTATGATGCCCACGCAGCTTTTCACCCGCGAGGGCCATTGCGATGATCGCGGGGTGTAGGCGGTGTAGGCTGTTGTTGCCTAGTCTCGAACTAAAACCATGTCGGTCGTGCTCAGGACGACCTTGGCCATCTCGAAGGAGAAGGAGGTTCGACGAATCAACCGAAACAGACTGGCGACGCGATGACAGTCAGAACCGACATCGACTGCACTCGACATGCTCGCGTAATGGCATGCCACATGTCCAGCAGCCCGAGGCTGAGCGGCAGGGCTGTCATGTCTACACCAAGTACTGCATGAACCTGGGGCGACGGTATCCCGTCTAACGACCGGAGGTAGCCCGGACATCCCCTTCGAAGCCAACAACGTCGCGCAACATTGCGGTGCCCTTGAGTGTAATCGACACCAACCAGCCATCCAAACGTCGGTTGGCCTTAC
>NW_008580156.1:1280903-1311477 GCF_000520115.1 Aphanomyces invadans
AGGAGGTTCGACGAATCAACCGAAACAGACTGGCGACGCGATGACAGTCAGAACCGACATCGACTGCACTCGACATGCTCGCGTAATGGCATGCCGCATGTCCAGCAGCCCGAGGCTGAGCGGCAGGGCTGTCGTTTCTACACCAACTACTGCATGAACCCGGGGCGACGGATTTGCCCTTCTCTCCAGCCACGGTATCCCGTCTAACGACCGGAGGTAGCCCGGACATGAGGTCGACATCCCCTTCGAAGCCAACAACGTCGCGCAACATTGCGGTGCCCTTGAGTGCAATCGACACACCAACCAGTCATCCAAACGTCGGTTGGCATTACGAGTGGTTGCCTCAAGATCACACGGTCAGACTCCAAAGGTAAACCATGCAAAGAGGACATCGATATTCGACGTCGGCATCGTGAACGGGGCTTGCTGTACATTGTATGTACAATGCGAACATGACGTGGGGAAACGACGTACGAGGCATAGCTATCGCAACTTGCCTCGGTTTGGAGCGCGTGGTGCAGAACAAGCACGTCCAGATGGCATTGTCCGTTCGTGGGAAGAATCGGGTGGTTGTGGTGAAAAATCCACCCAGTGAGGCAACTCGTGCAAGTCTCGCGCCCATGTGGACGATAGATTCTGCTTGATGGAAGGCTTCGATGGAAGCATAGGCGAACCCGGCGTACGTCGGCGGGGAAGTTGTCGCCAACAGAGGAACGGCTCGAACCCATGGCGGTCACGAGCGCATCTGTCGTGTATGTGCCGCACTCGATTGGGACGGCTCTCGTTGTGCCGGACTGTCACCACCGCAGCAATGCGTTTTCGACTTCAATCGAGTCGACCACCCCCATGACGACGTTGTTGCGCCATGGCAACTAAAACCAAGTCAACTCTCACACCGCAAACGACTTGCCACATCCTTTATCCTCATCTGGCGTCCTCTGGTCGTTATTCGAGCCAGCCACTGTGGGCTATTTGACACTCGGCCACGGACCAAGCCAACACACTCTCTATATCGCTTTGTATTCCTCGATACATGTTGTCCCTGAGTAGTTGGCAGTGTTGTCCGTGTAACGAGTAAGGTATCGCATATCGCGCGCGCAGCGCCACGCGTATGGGTAATATTCCATGGCCGGTCTACCCACGAATACTGACTTCCGCACACGGACGTGATGCGGGGTCGAGTGGTGCGACGATGCCGCCAAGGCGAGCTTCGACCGTGTTCGTGAGCAGCAGGTGCGTTTCAAGGCATTGTGGGACCGATGGCTGCACGTATTTGTCGGCATTTGACTTGATTCACACTGAAGGGGGTGCGAGGACGTCGACTGCCGACACGACGACGCTTGGTGGCATGGACAAGATGCGTTGGCTATGGACCACATCCGCCATAAAAACTTGCGCACCCGTGTGGTTGGTGTGCGACCAGCAGAATACGCTCGGCACGGTTGGGCAAACAACGTCGCTGCACACCACAAGCGTCCGGTCAAGGAGATTCCAACCAGCAACTCCAGCGATAGCATCCACGAATGTGCTTTCGTGTCGTTGGCGACAGGACAATAATGGTCCCAGCCTGGCGCTTCGTTCGCAAACGCTCGCGACTGGCGGCAATTCATGTTGCGATCATACCACGCAGCTCCCTGTCACTGCAGCGACGTCTGTTCAAGGCCGATGGGGGGGTTGCAATGTCGCGCAGCTCGCGTCACGCAGATCTTGCCACGCAGAGAGGACATTTCAACTGTGTGAGGTCGCATGTTGAAGTGGACGACGTACTCCGGGCATGCTGGGGAACTAGCCTGTGCGTTAAGGGGTCCACCAACTCTTGAGTTGTGGTGGTTACAATCCAAGCGAGCGGCGGCGGAGGAATCAAGCTGTGGCGAGCAGGGCAAGTCGAGAAGTGGACCAAAGATTGACCCGATGTTCACTCGGCGTGCAGAATCGGCCAGGACGATGGCAATTCCGTCCCGCCGCCGACTCCAACCAAATGTCGTTGCGGCAGCATGAGGGATTGTCCTTCCAAGTGCACCAATTCGTTGTGTGAAGGATGCGATGGCGCTCTCTTCAAAGCAGGTTGTCCAGCATCTGCTCGCTCTGTTTCGTTACCGTGGCCACTTGCATCAAAACGACCGAACTTGCCATCACAACCAGATCATCTCGTATGGAACCCACAACACAGTCATGGCCATGTAGGTTTCGACAAGTCCTTTAAGTAGTGCAACTACTCAACGGACTTGGTGGATGATGTCCAATGCGCCGCGGGCCGCAAGCTTCACTCGAACCGATTCGTCGGCGGCAAGGCTCGCGACTGTCTGAAGCGCTTCCGCACACAGCAGCACGTTTTCCGATGATAGCCAATGCAAGATCGAGTCCAGGCGGTCGTCGTCTTCGATCGGCAGCCCACTCGCACCCATCTCTTTGACCAGTCGTGAAGCGTGCAACGCACATGACTCTTACAACCCCAGCGCTCATCAGGCTCGCCTCGGGTAGCTAAGGCAGTCCGGGAGTTGGCGGCGCCCTGGACATGTTCATCGCACGATCCATCCTCACCATGCCACGCCTCCTTGTGAGCCGGTCGATCGGGCGATCACTAAAGCAACACATCGATCGTGGACCGTTGCGCGGTGGCTGTGCGATCTTGGCCAAGTCTGTACGATACATCGCTTGCCATTGGAAGTGTAATTTTAGAAACAGCAGTACCTATCCACGGCGTCGTGAGGATGAAGCAGGCCGTGCAGGTACTGTCGCAGCGTCTGTCGGAAGTGCTGCCGGCGATGGGGACGACCGACATGGATCCGCTTATCCTGGACGTCGACGAAGTCGCAAATTCGTCGGGCCCTGCGACGTCGGTTTTGCCCGTGCCCAGCACGGCAGTTCACTTGCACCCCGACGTGCAAAAGAAGCACCAACGCGTGGGGCTGTACCTGCAAGTCATCGGCGCGATCTGCCTGAGCTTCATGGCAGGTACGTCCTCTTCGTTACGGTTCGACCTCAGCGCGTGCAGTGCTCGTCAAGTACACATCCCGCGCGATCTCGGTCGAATCGCTCGTGTTCTGGCGGTCCTTCCTCGCCCTTGGGGTGAATGTGGTACGAGTTTACGCGATCGAGGCCCAGCATACCACCAGCGGCTACGATAGACGCTCCAACATCACTTTGGCATGCCGTATTTGACCATCTTCCTCGATGAGCTTCGATCGACAGTCCAACTTCACAGCGTCTTGACCTACCTCGTCACAACCTTGTCATTTCATGCAGTGGCAGCCATGCCTGTGTCGGATGCTAGTGTTGTGTTAGGATCGACGTCGGTGCTGACGTGCCTCGCCGTACGTTGTCGCCCGACCGCGACGCCATGGCTCACACTTGTCTTGTCAGGGCTACAGGTTGCTCCAACTGGACCGCCACTCTTCGCACAAGATCGCGATCCGCGCCACAGAGTGGATTCTCGGAGCGATGCCCTTGCTGGGCCTGTTGTTCGTCCAAGGCCCTTTGTGCCTCCTCCCAGACGCTGCGTCGTCCGCGCCACCACCAGGCCTCGCTTACGTCGGCGGTGTCACGGCCGCCATGCTGTCGGGCGTGATGTGGGTCGTCATGCCGCAGCTTCATGACATCTCGCCACTACCCGTGATCACCCACACGTTGGTCTTGAGTTCAACCGTGTCTGGTCTGAAAAGTGTCATCTTCCCCGAGGTAAGGGTCCAGCCATGGCGTGACCGCGATCACGCTGATTGCATGTTGCACAGGCCGTCGTGCCCACCGACGTCGTGTCGCTGCCGCGCGTAGTCACAGAGGTAGTTGTCATGGCCGCCTTGGGCAGCATCGGCCAGATCAGCGTCACACGAGGATGTCAGCTCTACCCGATGGAGCCCCTCCCCGTGGTTCCATTTGCCGCGGGGCTTGTGAGCATGCTCGTGCTGGACGCGGTCGTGTGCAAGGAGTACCTCCCCGCGGGACCCACGATCGCGGTTGTCGTTGCTGTCGGCGCCACCGCGTTGCTCATCCTTCGAAAACCAGCCTCCGACGTCGTGCAACCGGTCGTTGCAGCGCCAGAATAAGAGAGATGCATGCAGATGGACTGTACTATGAACGAGTTGGTAGTCGTCCCCGCGCACGTTCGGGACTTGTCGAAGAAGACTGAGGTCGAGTCGCAGGGCTCGATGGCGTGTTACGTGTGTGCCAGGACGCGCCCACGATTTGTCGAGCATGCAAGGCGCTGCGTACATTCGTACCAGCAAACGACGTCGCTCGTGCAAAACGTGCATGGGACATCCAGCAGGTCGGGAGAGACTTTTCACTGCAAGTACACACCGGACTGCATGTTCACGACCGTGCACCAACATGGCGGATGGTTCCGCCAGAGTGCATCCAGACTCGACCATCGATTCCATCCAAAAACGACGCGTTCGTGCATCGTGTTATATATCAAAGAACGCTCGCAAACCTTGGCGGAATGCGCATCTTGGCCCGACCAACATGCAACCTGCGCAACACACGGAATCGACTAGACCACATCAGACCGCGGGACAACCGCGTTTTCGTCCCAGTCCCACACGTGCGTCGACGCGACTTTGTTTGGCAGGTGGACCGGCTCGTCTTCGCCAAACATGGTCACACACACATACTCGCACGTGTCGACGTTGTACGCGCTGTCCGCTCGTAGTCGGTCGGCCAGGTCCGCCGCCCACGTGGGGGGAATCTTGTGCTTGTGGAGAAAGGCATCGCTTGGCATGCACGCCAAGATCGCGAGCGGGTCGAACACGTCCTTGTGCGGGGCTCCGTCTCCGTCATGGACTTGCGACGCTTGCGGCCATCGTCGACTCGCCTGCGACTGCAAATACGCCATGGCGTCTTCGTCCTTCAGGTGGCGCAGCTCCACGGGCTGGCTGAGCCACGTTGGCCATGCTGGGTGCGGCGCGCGCAGGAGAAATTTGAACACGTCGTCCCCTTCAACTTTGTGCAATTGGTACGCGAGCAAAAACAATTCGTCCTGCGTTGCTGTCTTGTCGACGCGGTGTCGTTGTGGCCACTTCGATGGCAACGCGGTCGTGTAAAAGAACCGGTGCCACAAAGTAAACGCGTGCTTTTCAAAAAAGTGGGCGAGTTTGGCATTCCAATGTCGCCGCTGGGGGGTATTGTCCAGGAGGAACGAGCGCACATGCTTGGTCCAGGTCTCCCATGGCTTGGCTTCCAGCACCGCCGCGTACGCGACCTCAACGGCGGTGGACACGTCAGCGCTTGCCGCGTCGTCGACGTCCATCGAATCATGCAAAAGTTTTTGAATCGGGACGGTCTTGAATGGAGCACTTGCAGCGACTGGTTCGACGTCGGGTTCCTTGACATCCGTGCGAGATTGCTCGGTGGACTTTAGTGTGTTTTGCTTTGAAGTAGACATTCCACGGGGCGCTAGCAAGTGCGTCGCCGCGGCGGTGCGACTTTTTTTGGGGTGGCTACGTTTCGTGGCGGATTTTGGCGTTGGGGGGAGTTGGTGCAAGCGTGTCCGAGTAGTGCTCGGGGAAGACGAAGGCGACGATGGCGCTACAGCATCCGTCGCCGAGTCAGTCGCCGCGCTCGTCGTCTTGCCCGAATTCCTGCGGGATTCCACGTAGTCCTCGTCCTTATCGTCGTCGATGTCGTTTTCGTCGTCGTCATCGTCGAGAGCGATGATGTCCACGTACGCGGAATGGTGTCGTGTGGTGGGAAAATTGCGCGGCGTCACGGGCTTCTTTGCCGATCGTTTGGTCAGTTTTGCTTTTTTGGACGGACGTGGCATGTCCAGCAATTCTAACGTGTGCGTGGCAGGCGGCGACTGGATGGCGTTTGTGGATGCTGGTAGCAGTTGCGCCGTGGATTGAGTAGTCAAGGACGTTTCGAGTGTCTGTGGCGCTGAAGGAGGGGACGGCGGCGATGCCACTGGAGCGGTAGGTGTCGCATGTTGCGGAGGGACTGCGCTTTGCTCGGCGACCTGTAAAGGAGCTGGGGCAGTCGATGGCGGAGGTTCCGTCGGCATCGTTGGAGGAACCTGTCCTGGTCGGGGAGAATTCAGCATAGGAAGCGGCACAGGTGCTGCGAGGCTTGTGTCGTTCGGAACGTATTCTGGTGACTGAGGCTGGTGCTTTGACATGGAAAAGATCGTCACGTTCACGGAGGTGTCCAAGAATTCCTCGACAAGTTGCCTCCCGTCCTCCATTATGTACGCGCGGACGAGATGGTACAGACCTCGAACGTTCTTCGTCTTGAAGGTTGCCGCCACCCACGCGACAAAGCCAAACAGGGCCTTTTCTGCCTCGTTCGCGTTCGCTTGGACGGTGGCTAGCTGCGCGAGAAGGGAGTCTGTCGCTTGACGCGCGTTCGCGTTGCAATGCTCCAGCTGCCGCCCCATGGCTTCGAGCTTGGCCAGCTCAGTGTGCAACTTGGACGCCATCATCCGTCGGTGGCACGAGTACGCGGCTGGACCGAAAGCGATCAAGACTACTGTTGTGGCAAACTTGTGCTTTGTATGGAGTAATTCTTTCCGGATAAACTAACTGATGAAGTCCGACAGGACCATGCTGGCATCGCGATCGCGTTGGTCTCTGCCAGACGAGACCTTGAAAAGGAGGGCAGTGCTGCAGCTGCTCGAGCCAGGGAGGAGGGTACTTGTGCTCATGGACTAGGTGCGTTGGAAGCCAGTAAACGAGATCCTTCTCGAAGTAGGCTTCCGCGCGGTCCACAGCAGAGTGCCAACGTTTCTCCTTCTCGTGGCTAGGGGCTTTCGCGCCAGTGGTTGGAGCGCGCCAAGCAAACCAGCGTAGAACGGCGTGCCGTTGGAAACCACATTGGAATGCGCATGGTTGTGTCCAGGCCACAGCATCCATTCCATTCGAATTTTTACTTGCTTGTAGCGCAAGAATACGCGACACGAACACCCTTGTGAATGTTGTGGATGGAGTAACGAGAAGGAGCGAAGGCCGACCATCGTACGAGCTTGATTGTCCAAGACGTTGACAATGGAGGATGACTCCAGCAGGTTCGCACGGCATCGAGAGGTCTGAATTCAATCTAAATTGGCCGCTACGCCTTATCACCGACTCCTCAAGGCTCCTAATACTCGAGAATGGGGTCCCCGACGTTTTGAATGAGTGGAATGGTGCATTTCAGGTCAAACACTTTGCTCAGGACAATCTTGAAGACCTTCTGGACATTCACAGCATGGGATGCTGACGTGAAAATTAGCGGAGCCTTCATGGCCTTGGCAAACTTTCGCGCCTGCAAAAAGACCCATGAAGCTGGACATGACGGTGCAACGACGACGATATACCTGCTTTGTGACGTCGTCCTGCTCTTCTGGGGAGCTCGTGGCAATATGATCGTATTTGGTGCCGACCAGGAACGGGCACGCGTTCTGAGTGAGTCATCGAATGAGGAACTCTCGAAGGAACAACGGATCGAACGAACCTTGTTGATCGCTCGCACTTGTCGATACCATTCTTTGACGCTGGTTAATGTGGCTTTGCGTGACAAGTCAAACATGAAGAGGACTGCAACGGCGTCGTTGCACACCAGCGGCAGCATGCTGATGAATTCCCGGTGCCCACCCAAGTCCCAGATGCTGAAAGTGATCTCGGTGTTACGCAGCGTGATTGTTTTCTCCATGAAGTTCACCCCCAGCGTGTGAATGTAATCCTCGTCGAACTTGCCTTCGACATACTTGACCATGAGACTTGTCTTGCCCACTTGTGCGTCTCCGACCATGCCAACCTTCACCACGACGTTATTTCGCCCGCCTGTCGGAACTTGAGCACTCATCGACGCCGTGTTTCCTTTCTCTTCGCCATCCAGCTTGTCGTCATCCGGCGCTTCGCTCGACATCGCGGCGAGTTGGTCGAATTGAAAATCTTTCATCGTATCTCCTCCATTCGGTATCCGGATGCCATCCATTTAAATATCCAGGGCCAAACGAAGCGTACACACGATGCACGAGCACTTCGGTTCGTATCTGTTGCAACGTATTGTTTGCGTCCAAGTGTGGCAACATCATTGCAATAGCCTTTGCACAAACTGGAACGCGGCACACATAACCCATGGCCTCTTCGTTTAGCTACCATAAACTCCTCTGGTGAAGGGGCAATTTCCAATGTTCGTGTATGTGAAACTCCGTCCTGTATCCGGATACGCACAACCGTTTCCGACCCGATCTTTCAACACAACCGTCGCCTCTGATTGGCTGAAGCGAGATCCTGAAGCGTTTTCTTCGAAGGCCAACCACGATGGCCGACGACGCCGAGATCAAGCGCTTGGTGACTGAGACTCTGGAGATGCAAGGGGTGCTGAGCCAAATCAAGGTTGGTTTCGTGTGTTCAAGCCAACGATCGTGACATGCTTGAATAGGCTCAGTTGCGCGCTGCCGTGTACAATGCAATGCATGAAGTGGCACCCGAGCCTACAAAGGTGAAGCGCGACCTCTTCGCGTCGAAAGAATCGTCGCTTGCATTGCGAGTAGTGGTGGAATTCCTTCGGCAATTCAATTTACACCATACTTTATCCGTTCTCACAGCGGAAGCATCGTTGACCGAGGTAAGGCAGTGCCATGCGTGTCGACAATGACAGAGTGTTAATGACAAACGTTACGTAGGCCGACCTGTCGTGTACTCGGCGGGACGTGGCCACATCGCTTCACTGGTCTTCGCTTGGCACATCGACAACAGCCCTTTTAGTCGACTTGATCCATAATCAGTCGAATGGGGCACGCGACGACAAAGCGAATACACCGTCATCGATCGATTCCGAATCATTGCAAATTCCCAAGAAATCCTCCGAAGACGCACGAAGCGGCGATTCTTCGCAGAATGCCAAGACTGTTCGAGCACCTTCGTTGGATTTGAAGCCGTTGAAAACTCCAAACATACTGGGGTTTGCCACAACAGAATGCAGCGTCCCAACGACATCATTTAGTACAACAAAACCAAACACTTCTGTCGAGCCGCACGCCAACGACGATGACGGAGAAGACGACGAAGAGTCCATTGCCTCATCCGTTCAAGAAGCAACCTCCTCCGTCGACAATGCATCGCCGGATAAACCAGCTGCTCGTCAGGAAGTCGTCGGGCTATGAATTGTGTGGGAATTCATCTCATCATGGCTGCTAGGCGCCAGCAACGGACAAACCATCAGCAAAACTTGTCCCCGAGCCGTCCAAGGCAAACGACTTGCCTCCACTTGGTAAACCATCGCTACTGGGCGCGCTGCCACCCATGCCTGGTTCCAAGCCCGCGGCATCTGTCACGACCCCAACCCCGACCGACGGTGGCGATGACGACGACCAAGATGAGGACGACGATGTACGGAATCTCGTTGTGGCCCCATGTTAAACTCTGCATTTCAGGCGGCGCGGTTGCGGGCGCTGGACGCGTCGTTGAAAGCGATGGAAGCCGAAGACGATACGGGCACGTTGTCCAAACTCAAAGCGTCGCTGCAGCACGAATTGGAAGCGAAGAGCGACGACGACGGTAGTCATTACGGGAGCGATTTCGAGGAAGATTTTGAAGAAGATGCGATTGCCAGGTGTGTTGGGAAAATGCGTGTTTGCCATGTCGTTCTCAATGGCAAACACTAGTGATGTCGAAGAAGACGTGGGCACGTCGAAAACGTCCGACGACGATGGGGTGCATCCTTCCTGTGGCAACGCTGCACTCGTTAACGTGGGTGGACTGGTTTAGGGATTCAAGCCGTCGGCGGCGGACAAACCTGTCTCTAGGTCTGTGTTGGACACGTACGACCACGTCGAAGACGTCGAGAGGCCGTAGAATGCTGCATGCGCGGGGCGTTGGTCGACGCATCGACCTGTGCTGTCTAACGTCGACACCCGATTCCATTGTGCGACAGCGATCGATTTGCATGACATGCATCCATGGACTGGCAAGTGCAAATGGAGTCCCTTCAGCTGGCTAGTTTGCCACATGAGTAGTCAAGGGAATGGAGGGCAATTCCAGTGCTTGTTTCGTTGCCATGTGGCTGCAATGGATTGGGCTGCTAATCCTTCATTTACTCAACGTCCTTGGCTTCGTCCGCCTTGGGCACGAGTTCGTCGAACGGACGACCGAGCAATCGCTCGACGACAGAACGATCGTCTTCGCCAAACGCTTCGGGATGAACAAAGTAGTGCTTGTCTTTGGCTTTGAAGTTGATCATGGGGTGCATCGACTTGTCGGGAAAGGTCGCGTCGGCAAGCTGAAAGTCCGTCGTGGTCTTGGCCGCGAGCAAGTTGAGCGTTTCGACAGTCACAGTTTCCGAGTTACGGTTGATCCACAAGCGCAGGACGTACGGCTTGAAGAGGACGTGAAACAGGGCGGTGGTCCCCATCCCAAATATCTAGCATCGCGTTCAGCAACAAGATGGGCCGGGGGTGTCGACCATACCATGACGGTGCCGCACATGGCCCACTGCGCCACTAGAGACGACGTCACGGAGCCATACATGCACGTGATGGGCATTCCAATCGACGTCAACGTGCACGACGTGATCGAGACCGCCTTCATCATGCGCACAGGTCTGGCGAGGGGAGCTTCGTAGATAAGTTCCTTTGCATACTCCGGCTTGTCGGTCGCTTCAATGGAGAAGTAGCGGGCGTGGTTACGGACTCCCGTGGCAGTCGTCCCTCTGTGCAGCTGCCTCAGCAGCACGGGTTGGGCCAGGCGGCGCACCAGCATGTTTGTTGACCAAAGTGATTGGCAGCAGGATTATACGGATATTTATCCGGAGGTCCACAGTTACCGAGAATAACATTGGTGTTCAGTCCGCCAAGAAAACACGATCCCGCCGACACCATGTCCCGCAAGATGAAGCGCTCGGTGGTCAAGTCACAGCACGAACTGGAGGCAAGAATGTCGATGCGTGTCTTCATGTCCGTGTTTGCGATGTGCTGATCGTCGTCCTGTCTGTAGATTCGTCGAGCGAAGGAGGCGAAGGAGAAGCTCGCCAAGAAGCGCGAGAACCGGGTACGTCCAGTCGGTCCAAGCTCGCCAAAACGTAATGGGTGTGTGAGTGTTGCAGAAAGCGACGCAAGCCAAGACGGGCGTGAAGAAGCTGTCGTCCAAGGTCTTGCGCCGCATCAAAGCGCGCAAGGAACAGAATGGCGACGACGAGAGCGACAAGGACGAAGGCGAAGAAACCATCATGGAAACGGAGTAACTTGGTCTCGAGTTGTCTATATATTACGATACCCCATCCTCAGCCCGACGTCTTGAAGGGACAGTCACAACCGATCGAGGCACTTCGACATGTACTTGTCCATGTCGTCGACTTCCTCGAGCGTCTCCTTGATAATGTCGTACACCATCGCGTGCCACTTGTCGTTCATGTACTGCACACACACACACGCGCATCCATGCGTCAGTGGCAGCACTCCAGTCATTCACCACCACGTCATGGCGAGCTTACCTTGAGCTGCGCGTCGACGCGAGTCGCTTCCGTCAAGTACCTGTTAATCAGTGCATTCGTCGTCCGGTCGGCGATGCTGCCTTGACGGGCCATTTGTGCCTGCGGTTGTGGAGCGAGAGGGGGTGGCGGCCCTTTCCGCGACGTCGCTGTCGTGAATGCCGACGTCGCCAAGCCCGCATCAAAGAAGTGCTCGCCCATGAGCTGGTTTTCGAGCGACAGGGGCTGGCCGTTCAACACTTGGACGTTCTTCAGCACGTGGCTCACGAATGGCCGCAAGAGGCGCATGTGGCACACCGGGTTGTGCGAGATAGTCACCTGTGTATCCAGGTCAATCAACATCCGAATGTTACAACAGCCACGAGGTTCTCGATTCATGCGTGCTGGACGCGCGTACCTCTTCCGCTCGCGAACCCAGACCTGCCAACCAGTGCAGCTGGTCGAGCGATGTCAATTGGTTGTATGCAAAGTGGACGTGTTTCAGCGCGGTGAAGCTCTGGAGGTACAAGCCGCCACCAGCGCCGACGCCACTGTTGTTCAAGTTCGACGTTGACGTTTGGGGCGACGATGTCACGGCCTGGGCAATCGCGTCGAACGGAATGTACTTGAAGACGATAGCGGTCACGATGTTGTGAATCTTGGTGCTCTCGAGCGCCTCCAGTGCGTCTCCGTACACGAACAACGTCCGCGACTCGTCCGACACTTCGACCTCGGAAAACCCAATTTGGATCTGACCCACGTTCATGGCGGCAGTGGCAGCCAAGAGGCGCTTCATGTTTACGTGTTTGTCGGCAGGGTGGTTGGCCCACGGGTCGTCAAACTCGGGCGCCACAGCCACGACGTCCATGTCGAATTTTTCCTCCCACTTTTTGCGGACGGCAGTGATAGCTCGCACACGTTGTGCTTCCTACGGCCAGTCAGTGAGTGGGCGAGATGGGGCTGCACGGATGGTTCGTCGATAGGGTAGGCAGCACGACGTACTTGGTTCTCTTCCCGTTGTTGTTCTCGCCGCTTCTCGTTGGCCTTTTGACTCAGGCTAAATGCTTCGCGCCGCTCGTCTTCGGTGACGGCCTTCAAGTCCAAGTTGCGCAGCGACACAAAATTCTGGATCATGAGAGGGCGGTAGTCGGGGCTCTCGACTTCGTTAAATTTGTTGCCATCGAGACGGAGCTCCGTGAGGGCCACGAGCTATCGCAACCAAACTCACCGTGACCCCACGTCATGTTGACAACGTAATTTTGAACAGACGGGAGCGACCGAAGCCATGTCGTACCTGAAACAACGGCTGCAAGCTGTCTTTCGACGGAAGTTTGTTGTTGGAGAGAAAGAGGCGCTGCAGCGTGGGGAGGCGGCCGAGCGAAGTCGGCGATATGACATCGATGAAGTTGCGGCGGAGGTTGAGTTCAGTCAGTAGCGTGAGCGAGCTGATATTTTCCAACACGGTGATGCGATTGCCGGCGAGATTGAGCACGCGGAGTTCGTTGAGCTGGTCGAGGCACTCGATTTTGTCGATTTCGTTGCTAAAACGTCACCACGTCAGCGGCCGGTCACTCAGCGTACCAAAGTTGGTACCTATGCAGATCGAGAACGTCCAGTTTTGCCAAACACGCTAAGTTTTCGATCGTCTTGAGCTTGTTTTTGCCCAGCATGAGCACGCGCAGGTTGGGCACGACGTGGAGATTGTCGATTTTCTGGAATTGCGCCATGAAGCAGAGGGTCAATATGCGATGGAGGATGGAGGCAGGTAAACACAGGTGTGTGTGTGTCGTACCTCGATTTTGTTGTTGTACAAGTCGAGAAAGATCAGATTCGGGAGCCCGTGCAGGTTGTCGATGGCTGTGATCGAGTTGTTTTGCAGGTTGAGCAGCCGCAGGATGTGCTCGCCTTCCAGCAATGGCACGACCTTGATGGAAAATTCCCGTCACCATCAGCTTCGATCCGTCCATGCCGCAGACATCGGCGTGGGACTGTACCTTGAGCGCCCGCCGGTCCAGGTTCAAGCGCTCTGGGTTGGCCGCTTTCGCACGCTCGTTGCGGTACACGACCGGGACGCCAGGGATGTCTGGGGTTTCGCCAAAACATACCTGACACCACAAGACGTCAACGACCGACCACGATGAAGCAGCATACGTCGGAGGTATCGACGTCCTTGTCTACGGACGCCCGTCGATTTGTTGCTTTCGTCGCGGGATCCACCGTGTGCACAATCGACATGGCGGGCTCGGGTTTGGAAGCGGTGTTCGAAGTGTCAGCGGGTGGTGCGCGGGAGTCGTGAAGACTGAACGAGTGCTGCTGTTTGGCCGGGTGTGGAGTCGACGACGATGGGTGGAGTCGCTTTGCATCCTATCACACAGAAAGTGCAGAGTTGGGCCAGCATGGCAGAGCCAGTTGTACGTTGGGGTTGGCGCTGAGTTCTGCGTGGACCGTGACGCGGTCATGGGTGGCGCTACGATGCCGCGAAGCAACGGTGAAGAAACTGGCTGTTCTTGTAGAAGCGAAAGGATGCCGTCATACCGGACATAGCCTTTGATGGTTGTGGGTTTCGGGTCGGAAGAGCTGGCCGAGTTGTTGGGTGCTGGACCAGACGACATAGTCTACGAAACACGTCAATGCATGAGCTTGAGCTCGTGTCAGCACTCGGCGCAACAGCAAAACGCGCCCCAGCACGACAAGCCTTTGGAAGAGTGCCAAACCTGCTGGGTGCCTCCTGCTGTCGATGGTCGCTCCGGGACGGCCATGGACCGGCCGCCTTGTTGAATCAACTTGGCTTGGTCCGCACTCGATGAGTTCTTGACATCTTTCCACTACCATGGAAAAGTTGAGTTGGAAATGCACAAACCGCAAAGGTGCACACTGCATGGGCTGCAAGGCACTTGGATATGCAGTGCGAGATCGCACTCAGAGGGGCAGCATACCGTGTCGAGCTTCAAGGCAACCTTGGACTTGTCCACGATCGTGGTTTGCCGCCGTGTAGTGCTACCAATGGATGCTGCAGTTGGTTGGTGCCGACTCGTATTGGGCGGCCCCGTCGGCGGTTGCTGCGGCTGCGCATCATTGTTGCCGGTCCACCTGACGGTGTTGGGACCACGTGTCGTCGTCGTGTGCGATGCGTGCTTTTTCTTTTGTGGCTTTGTGTCTACCGCAACGAAATGTGCTCAACTCACATCACTAGGTGGACGTGTGTACGTTTCACGGATTGGAAAAAGTCTGGAAAGTGGTTGTCGGCCAAGGCAGTAGTAGTGCGCTCGTTGGGTCGGACCACGGCAATGCCACTCCCTCCCTGTGTGACCTACAGGATGCAAGACCATGTGAGAATTCTGTCTCGATCGCTGGTACGTCATAATCACTGCTGTCTACCGTCGGAGTGTTGATAGGCACCCCAAGAGTAGACGTGCCAGGCTTGCGCCCGCCCGATATTTTGTTGAAGAGCCCGATTGCTTTGGCATTTGGAACATTCAGCGTCGACAACGCTGCAGCAGCCGTTGCTGTCGCTGGGCTCGGCACACTGGTCGACGACGTTTGCATGATCTGGAAGATCGCTTATGTGTGGCGCATGAGGTGGCGGCCGCGCTCGTCGAATGTTTTCGCCGTCGCGACGGTGGGTTGTGTGTCCTTTCCGCTCGACGATGTAAAAAATAATGCTGGAGGAATCCATGCCATACAAATATCAAGTAAACAATTCAAATTTGGAATGTGGAATTCCCGCATCTTACCGCAGCGATCTTTCCGCGCAGGTACGGCGTACTTAAGAGAGATTTGCCATGCCCCTTCAACCAGAGAGCGATCTTCACCTCGACCTGGGCCATGGGTCGACGGAGTAGATGGACCGTGCTGGCAGCACTGGTCCGTTGGCTGCATGCAAACCCATGCCCAACAGAGCAAACAGACGCACCCACGTGGGAACATCTGAAGGCCAGCGAGATGGGCTTCCACGCGCGCGATGGTCACGCCGAAGCAGCAGAACCGAGTTATGCCACTGACGACGTGCACTGTGTAGGCCATGCGAGCGCCATGTTCCTGGGGAAGATTTGGGTTGTCGGTGGGCAAACAGACAAGTACACGACGCGGCAGCTGATTGATACGACCCGGCGGTCCGACGTGTGGACTTCTATCGACGGCAACATGTGGCGTGCTGTCGTTGATGAAGCACCGTTTCCGCGCCGGTTTGGCCACTCGTTGACGGTGTTTCCAGAACCAGCGCTCAAGAATACACCAATTATGGTACTCATGGGCGGCTTCAGTCCCATTCCTGCCAACGACATTTGGTACACTCGCGACGGCCGTACTTCGCTCCCTTCCATCCTGTTCTGGCTAAACCATGGCGTTAGAGACATGGGAAATGGTGACATATGCTGTGCCATGGAGTCCACGAGGCTGGCATTGCGCGTTTGTGTTTAATCAGCGGTTTTGGGTCGCCGGGGGGACTCCATTGAACAACGAAGTGTGGTCCACAGACTCGATCGTGCAAGGTGAGAATGTATGGATGTGATGAAGGCAGCATCGTGGTTGCGTTTGACGTTCGAGTTACAGGCAGTTGGAAGCAAATGGCCACGCCAGAGTGGTCTCCTCGAGCTGCCCATTCGTGTGTGAACCACCAGGTGAAGAACGCGACGGTGGGCGATGCCTCGACACAGGACGTCGTGTTTCTCCTGGCGGGATGGGGCAGAAACAGCGAGCTTATGAACGACGTTTGGAGCTTGGACAAGTCAAGTCTGTCACGTCGACGTGCAAACCAAGTTGATGCTCGTGCGTTTGTAGATTCGTGGACCCAGCAAACGGCGGCCGCTCCGTGGCCTGCCCGTGCTTGGACTGCGGCCATCTCGTTCAATTCGTTGACGCAAGGCGATGCGATTCAAGGCCCCCGGCTATGGATGTTTGGCGGCGGCCGAATTGGCAATGGCGTCCACTCCATGTTCACGTACTCGGACGTGTGGGTGACTCGCGATGGAGGTGCGCAGTACGTTGGCCAACAACAATGTCACCATTTCGTGTGTGGATAGAATCGTGGATCGGGACGAGCTCCGACCGCCTCGGCCAGTCGACGGTCGAGTGGTGTCAGGTCACCATGGGCGATAAAAAGGTGTGCTTTGGCAAGTGGGGCCACTCAGGTGCTTGCTTGATTCGATCCCTTCTGGGGACGTCTTTTCATGCCGACTCGGTGTCGTTGTATAGTTGTCCTGCACCAGCGAAACCTGTCGGCATCGGTAAACGTGTGCGGCACCCAGTGCACGACCAACGACAAAGCGACGGTCCTGAGCGGCACCTTGATCGGCCAGTGCAACTCGTCGATACCACCGCCTGCTGCGACAACAACGTCCCAACTCGTTGGAAACCTGTACCAACTGAGCACGCAAACATCGGATGGATGTGGAACGTGCGCGACCGCTCGGTACTACGACGAGGTCACGGTGCCCGCAGTGTTGTTGATTGCAGGGTCGTCTGGAGATCACAAAGTGTCGGACGTGTTTCGGTCCACCGATTTCTGTACGTCCGAGAGCCATCCATGCATGTCGTGGAGCCGAGGACGATGTCTCATCGGCTGTCTTGCTCGGTGTAGTCCTGTGCGAAATCGACGGCCAAGTGTGTGGCAACCAGGGGTACTGTGGCCGGGGCGGTGTTTGTGTGTGCGACCCTGGCTGGTGCGGAGACTACTGCCAGGACCCACTGCCACCGTCCAAGGCCGCGCGAGTGCCGTCCACGTCGTTCGGCGTCGTGTGGCTCGTCGTGTGGTTGAAAGCGTTGTCATAACCTGGTCAAAGCAACACCAAACCACGATGGAATAATGGTCTGGTCGCATTCACCAGAGCTTTGAATCGGCGTGCCAAACCACGTGCTACCGCTCGAGCATCGCACATCGTCTTGGCACACCTCTGGCATCGAAGGACTGAGATCCTAGCAGTTTGCACCGTTGTCGCGCGGGCTGTAGGCTACCTATACGCTGCGCCACTCGGCCATCCACGGTGTCCGTTCCATGGCATCTCGAGCATGCTGCTTCCACGCTTCAACAATGACCTGGTTGACCTCTGGGACCCAAGGGACGAGGTCCCGCACGATGAGATCCGCTGGAGTGGCCACGAGGTCGTGAGGAGTCGCCAGCTTGACGGCTTCCAATGCTGGCAACACTCTATCCGAGGCATCTTGTACGATTTGTTGGTGCATGCATTCATCCAATTCTTGACGTCGCGCCTGCGTACGATCCGCGATCATCACCCTGACAATGTAGACAGCAGCCTCCTCCATGGTGATACCTCTTGCACGAAGCCATCCAATGAATCGAGCGTGATCGCGCAACTCGGAAACGCCCGACGCCAAGCTGAAAAGAGCGCCTCCGACTCGGCATTTGCGAGATCTGTCCGGCACTTGATGCCCACGGCGTCCAAGTTTTGCGCCACGGTCGCGTCGTCTTGCACCACTCGCAATACTTCGTCGTCCACCAAGGTACAGCCGCCGACGCGATTCCATAGCTGGAACGGGTGTCAAGCAGCATTCGTCTCGAATTTCAGTAGTGCGCACAAGTGGGCATCGCGCATACCTGGAGACATGTCCATGGCTGCTGGTCGTGGACGTCAGCGCCACCTTCCGCCGAGACAATGCCGCTCCTTGCTGCGTCCAACTGGCGCACCACACGTGCTTTGCCGCATGCATCGCACACGACAGTGAGAACGTCATCCATGTCGTTCTCGCAGTTGGTTGAACTGGAACGTCTTCCACCATCTCGAGCGGCGTGGACGGGATGCGACAGAGTCGTAGAAAGCGCGCTCTCGTCGCGAGTGGAATTGGCTGCGAGTTGAAGTCGAGCCATGGCTGCGCGAGCCACGGCATTTCGCATCACACGGGGGTCGATGACGTTCTCGGCGATTATCTTGCCTTCCCCGTTGTCTGGAGAGGCCGTTGTCAAGTCGATAGGCAATGCTGGCACGGGTTCCATCGCTGGGGCCGGGTCCTCCCGCCGCCATCTGCCGCCGCCCGTCGCCTGCCAATAACATGAACATTGAGATGGCAACATGCGACTTGTACCTGGGCTTCTAATGCCTTTGCAGAGAGCACTCTATCACGTACACAGGTACCATGCATCAAATTGTGCATCTCGCCAAGGTCATGGTGTTGCCCACCGCGTCCGTGTATCCAAGAACGCCCAATCTTCCTCTGGCAGCAGAGTTTGGAGGCCCAGGCCGACGTCACCATTGTAAAGTCGGGCCAAACTCCAAAAGACCCTGCAGTTCGGTCAGTCTATGCATGCACAGAGGGGGCCGTTACCGTGGCGATACTTGCGCCATGTTGAACGGCTTGAGCATTTCCTTCTCACCGCCGCCCGCAAGCACCACGTACTTGAGCGCGGTGCGGAGTTCAGTCGGTTGTAGGCAGTCGACGTCCTCCTCTTTCCAAGTTCGCACGCCGGCGAGAAATCGAACGCGCATCCGTCCGTGCGACAGGACTTGGATCGAAAATTTGTTCGACCATGCGGCGCTCAATCGCGCGTTGGCGAGTGTCATGTCGTATTGGTGGACCACTGCTTGCTTGGTGGCCTTGCGTAGGAATTTGTCCCGTGTGGAGTGACCGCTCCCACTGACCGCATCCACGAGCGTCGTTTCAACGTCGGCCTTGCTGCCCAAATGGATGGCAGCAATCTTGCGACGGCGTTTTCCAGAGGTCGAATCAACGCTGCTACCTCCGATGGACACCGGTGGCGACGACGCAGGAACGTCGGTGGAGCTGTGGTTGAGCGCAATACCAGTCCCATGAAACCTTTTACGATTCGGAACGGAAATGACGGCGGCCTTCTTGGACGTTGGTTGCGCTGGTTCGGCAGACGAAGGTGTCATGTTTGGCTCTGATGCACAAGTCCCGAGCTTGACCCCGACGCCGGCGAAAGTTCGTTTGCTTTTTGTCTGGCGACGAGGTCGCGTGGACGTCGGCGCCAAGTGCTCCAGGACCACGGTGTCTGACGAGTGAAAGATGGACCGGATAGGCTCGTCAGCAGCTGCTTCAATTTGTTTTGGTGGGAAGCCCCCGCGATCTACGAGCGAATCGTTCACACAACGTGAGGAACATGGAAGTCCTACATGTGTACGCTGACGGCGGGCCGCGCAGTGAAGCTGCAGCGAGAGCCTTCTCTGCGCACAGCAGTCATTCACACGGGACACTATTTCACGGCGCGCATACCTTGGAACTCTAGAAAGCTGCATGCCGGATCGACTTCAAGCACCGCCGCGCCGCCTGCCGTCGACCGAATGCGGATGCGATACATCTTTCTTGTTGGTTAATCCGATCAAAATATGCATATATGATATTTTGCAGGCCGAATATATCGACCAATCCACCTTTCATAGCCAATTTGTTCTGCGGTGCATGGGAAGGCTCTCGATGGTCCATGCGAAGTCGCGAGGCTCGCGACGACGGGCTTTCTGTCGTGTCGCCCGTGGTAGCTCGATCCAGTTGCGATTACCCGCGGGAGCATCCGACGTCCGATTCAGCCCAGCTTTGTCACCTCCTTGTCGTGGTTTTGCAACCCACGAACTCAACGATGAAACGGAGTGCACGTCATGGGCGCGGTGGCGCCAGTGGCCAGGGCTGGCCAGTCGCAGTCCTCATGGCCTATTGAAGCACACAACTCCAGGCAATACATGGACAGCGATGCCAGTCCAAGGCACTCGACCGCCCAGCCGCCTTGTCTTTCCGTCCACCATCCTGTTGCACAACCGCAAAAGAAGGCAGCCGGACGTCGGACGGTCCCATATATATATATATATATATTCTCCAAGGAATCGTTTGTGGTTCACATCCCGGCGCACCACACGAGCTTCGTAGCGACCAGCTCCCTACCGACGATGTAGTGCGATGACGAATGCGTCGGGTCCGTCCGCTCGATGACCCTCCGATAGCCCAACGAGTCTTTTTCACAGAATCACACGCTATCTACACACGTCGGAGTCGTCGACGGCTCCTTGGTCCAGACAACGCGACCGTCCGCCAACAGCTTGCGCGACAACCCGGCGAACGTCCTGTCCACGTCGTGTTGGGCGAAAAATTGCTCGAGCTCGTGTGCCCTCACATCGAGCTTGTTTGCATTGTTGACGGTACCATCGCTGCTTGCTGTAGCAACTTCAAATGGCCCCAGCGGCGTCGTGAGCAACGGAAGAATGCTCTGCAACGTCGACTCAAGTTCACGCGGCACGGACTTGTCGACGGCGACTCCAAGGCTGCTGTCCACCAGAGACAAGACGAAGCTCACTCCGTGGCATTTCTGTAGAAGTGCCAATGCGCCTTGGACACACGGCAACGCCGCCGCGATGAACATCGAGTTGATCGGAACGTGGATGGGGTACACGCCGTTCGGGTCGTCTCGCACGACGTCGCCCGTCATTTCATCGACCAAGTACAAGTCGAGACCATCGGCGGCAAACGCATTCGCCAAAACAGCGCGCGCCGACTCGTCCGAGCTGCTGGACGTGTCAGCGATGGCGGCTCCGAACTGAAAGAGGTGGCCGAGAAAGGCGATGGTCGAGTTCACGTCAGCGGGACTCTTCGTCGACGCGTCAGAGCCAACTGGAGGTAGCAAGACGAACGACGTTGGCACCGACACCCCCGACACGTCGAACACGGCCCGCACGATGGATTCCTGGGCCTCTCGCACCCGGTCGCGGACGTTGGCGGCGATCGTGGTTTCCTGCAAGGTGGCTGTCAACTCGACAAACGTTTGATTCAAATCGTGCTGGCTTTGCTCCAGCAGCACGATTTGGTTCACTAGAGCGGACGTGGCCACTTCTCCGGAAAAGTACGCGTGCGACAGCACGCGGTCGAGATTCCACCGAGCATTGGGATCGACGATGAGGAGGCGGGACGCGAGGTCGAGCGCGATCGGGTCGGCGATGTTGGCCCGCAGACGCTGGGACAGCAACTCGTCCGTCCAAGATGCCGCAGCGAGCATGCGATCGGACACTACGTCTTGGTTGACGTCGGTGGGGTTGAGCTCGACTCCGCTCCACATTTGGTACATCATGCACCCGAGCGCCCACACGTCGAGCGCCTCGGCGGCGTCAACGAGGTCGTACGGCAGCGCCCCGTCTTGACTTTCGAATTCCGGACGGAACGACTTGACGACGACATTCTCGCGTGGTTTGACCTTGCGCCATTCGTCTGCGTCGACGCCGCGCCAGTACTGCGCCACCTGGTCCGCTTCGTCGGCGTTTCGGAGCACGTAAAACATCTCTACACGAGTTGATGACAACGCTCGATGCCACACCGCCGCTAGTACCTGGTGGCAGGTTGCCGGAGCTGAATTTCATCCCGACAGGATGTCCGATCCTGACGGCCGCGTCCAGATCGATCAGTTTGAGTTGGTTGTGAACACGGAGCACGTTGAGCTTCTTGACGTCGCCGTGGACGAGCCCGTGGTCGTGGAGATGGCGGAGCGCGGTCGTCACGTCAAAGAGCATGCTTCGCACGAGTTTATCGCTCGGTCGTTCCTTTTGGAAAATGTCCTCCAAACTCCGATCGGCGGCCGGCATCACAACGACATGAGGATACACGGCCATGTCGAGCGCGTCGTCGTGGAGTTTCAATCGTCCAACGTGCGTTGCGAACGTCGTGGCGTCTAGCGACGGCAGCAGCGCCAGCACACACGTCGGGTCGAGTCCCCGCCGCGCGCGGACTTCGCGATCGTACTCGTCTTTGTGGCGCATGAATTTCATCGCGACCTTCAATTTTCCGCCAAAGTACTGCCCGCAGTACCGCAGGAACTCCTCCGCCGACATTTCCCGGTTGCCGTCCTTGTCCCAGAGCTCAAATTCCTTCTTCCACGAGTCCGCCTCGCGCTCAAACTACGTCGGTCGTCAAGCACGCTGTGCCGACGACTCGGTACCTTCATGTGGGTCGCGTTGCGATCCGTGGACAAGCGCCCTAGCGTCTGGCTGCATGCGACGAACCCGTCCTCGGTCAGTTGTCCGTTGTCTTCGGCGAACTCGTCAAACACTTGCATGCAAATCCCGTGGTCGTATGCATGCACGACCACCGCCGTCGCGCTCACGTGAATCGGTGGCCCGTCAAAGATATCGTACCGTCCACAAAAGTGGATCACGCCCTTCAAAAACTCCCGCGTCGTCGCGTCAGTCGTGTGCAGCGCGTCGCGGCCGTGCTCGTCCTTGGCATATGCCAACTCTTTGATCAACTCGGCGTTGTCCACGACCGATGCAAACGTGTGCAACGACCGAATCGTGTCGATACGGACGGATGGCGGCACAGCGACACTCGAATCGAGGAACTTGGACCACGAATACGAGTGGCTCTCGTTTGATCGGAGCACGCCGTTTGCAACGTGGACCGGCAGGTCGCGGAGAAGGAGGGCCCGTGCCGACACCACCGACAACCACGGCGCCAAGTACTCGAGGAGCAACGCGTTCTTGGAATCGAGTCAGGCACAAGAGGCCGTCGATGCAAGGCGTACCTCGTACACCAACGGAATGTCGCCAACGTCGTGATGGACAAACCGCTCCGCAATGTAGTAGCGTTTCAATTTCATGGCGTATTCAAACCCGGTCAAGCCGTACTAGTCGACGGCACACACACAAACATGGATGGCTGTGAGCGATCACAATCGCATCCAACGGAATGGACGTACGTCGTCGCGCCGATCGGCTCGAAGGCAAGGCGCGCCGTCCAGCAAGGCATCGACAACGTCCAAGTGATCGTGCTTGATGGCCGCATGCAGCGGCGTCGTGCCGTCCTGTTCCGAACGAGTCGGTGCAAATTGCAACTACCGAGTCACACCTTGAACAAATTTACGTTGATGTCGGGCTTGGTTAACATCATGCGAACGACGGTGGCTTGTCCTTTGATGCAGGGAGCCATCAATGGTTCGCATCCAGTCTACGCATGACAGAGTTCTTGAGCCCGTTGAGCACATCGCTCTAGATGGTACACGCGAGCCAAAGTTGACGTTGATGTGGGGCCATGCCAATAGCATGCAAGCCACTTCGGGGAAGCCTTCGCTGCATGCGTGATAGAGCACTGTGTTGCCAGCCTAGTCGTCGGTCAGGCGGGAACAAAAGCGGGCGCGCACGTACTCGGTTCTCAAAGTTCACGTCGATGTCCGGTTGCGCCAGGAGCACTTGCATGACGTCGGTCAGGCCTCTCCACGCTGCATGGTTTACAACCGCATTGCCCGACTAGACGAGGACGCGTGTGCGCGTGTGGGCATCCAAAACTTCGGCATATTCCTCACCGTGTTTCGTTTGTTGATCGAGTGAATCTCGGGGCGGGCAAGGAGCATGCGCAAAATCGCCGCGTTGGCGGCAAACATGAGCGCCGTCTCCTCGCTCTACACGCTCGACAAGTGAGCTACAAAGCAACGCGTGCGTAAAGTCGTTGCCTCGTTCTCCAAGTTCACGTTGATGTCTTTGTGCTGGAGAAGCGCAGCGACAACGTCGGTGTGGCCATTGTCACAGGCGTACATGAGCGCGGTACGGCTATAGTGCTACATATCGACGGAGCTGCACGTCTGCGCGAAACGAAGGAAGAACGATACCCTGGACAGCTCGTTCACTTGTACGTGGACATGCTTGAGGAGGAGGTCGACGACTCCGACGTTGCCGCATTTACTCGCCACGATCAACGGGGTCTCTCCCAGCTAGCCACGATGTCGACATGGATCGTATTCATCGAGCCACGACAAGTACCTCATTCACAACACTGAGAAGCACGTTTCGGTGGGCCAGGAGCAACTTGGCCATGTCGGCTCGCCCGAGACGCGCCACGAGGAGGAGCGCCGTGGTCTACCAAGGCCATGACGCGACGAAAGCATGCCACGACGTATAGCATCCACCTCTGAACAATCGTCTGGGTCAAACTCGACGGCGTTCACGTCGCACGTGGGGTCGCGAAGCATGGCCGCGACATGCTGGACGTCTCCTGACCGCACGGCATCCACGAGCGAATCGTCTTTGTTGTACACGGTGGGGTGGTCGGCTGCGTTGCCGCGTTGCCGCGGGTAGCCTCGGTAGAATGGCATGGCAGGTGGTCAGGTCGCGTCGGGTGGAAGTGTGCGGGGGGGATAAGTCGTTGTCCCCAGACCAAATACTCGCGATGTACGACGCAATGCGCCACCCGACAAGGTTGGCACCCAAACGCCGATCCATACAAAATCTCGAGGACGCCCAAGTGGCACCTGGCCAGTGGCACGATCACCGTACCGTGTAAGGTTACTCAAACTCAGGTTGCCGTTGTTGGCCGGCAATTGCGATCGCCAGACGCCGCTCGCTGGCGGCCTCGGAACAGCTGCACCAGCTACACGACAGGATGGCTGGTGACGACAACGCGGTGTGGCTGATCCGCGGCGGGCCGACAAAAGTCCATCCGTTGACAAGTCGGCAGCAAGACAGCGATGCACGACCCGACCGCAACAGCCCCGAAGGCATCGTATATGCGGCATGTGTGCTTGTCAAATTCCACTTGCCACGACACGTGGTCCATGCCATCTTGGACATGGCCGGGTTTTGGGTCGAGTTCTACGAAGAAACGAACGAGTACGTGGACGGGGATGCTCCGCTGGAGCACGAGTACTTGCACGTGACCGTCCCTGGCTACATGGGCCACGACGCCCTTGAACTGCGTCGGTGTGTCGGCATGTCGATCGAATGCATCTCGCACGACCAGGGTTGGGCCGACTCGCCAGATTTGAACGGAACGTATCGCGGCGTGTACTCATGGTGCGAACTCGATGTTTGGAACGAAGCTCAAGACAAACAGGTCCTGCCCAAGTGGGAAGTCAGCTACAACGTCCGTGGCCGGTCCGACTTTCGGCACCACTTGCGCATTGAACGCGAGAACCGCACGATCCTCGACCTCATGGAGACGCCGTACAACGTCGTGCGATTCTACCTGCGAGCGCAGTACGGAGGCTGGAAAAACGTGGCGAAGTATGCACGGATTGCCCTCCACTTTTCCGTGAATCTCAAGCCGAATCTTGACATCGACAAGATCATGCGAGACCTCGACCGAGAGTTTGGCGACGACTGGTGGGGGGCCCAAGTCCCGGCGCCGTAGCACGAGCATGTTCGTCACGAACAACAAAGGGTTCTTGTCCCACACTTTCTGTCCTTATTGTGATCACATCTCGACTGCTTCTACCTCGCTCTGCCTTCGCCAACTGCAAAGCAGCATGGCCAACCGCAACCATGATAGCCTGAGGCCAAAGGTTACGTTGGTGACGGCACCAAGGAAGAGAGGAGCATTCGGATACCGCATCGTTCGATATCCGGATAGCTATTTCGTGTGCGCCACCGCAATTGGCACTCGGACGATGTCTGCCCGCGCGCGCCATGCGCTACGATCGAAGCGAGAATCATCGCTAATGATCGGCGGTCTTGTCCTCTTGGCAGGACTTGGAATGTACTCGCTGCCGTACGTGATTGTCAAGGGAAAGCAAGGCCAGAACACATTGTCCAAGGAAGGACCGTTGTCCGTGACTGAAGTGCGACGAGGAGCGTTTCTGAACTCGGGCTCGAAGGATATCGGCCCCGATCCCGACTGGAACTTTGAAACAAACTCGTACCAAGGTACATGTTGATGCCATGTAGGCCATTCCTTCCGCCTCGACTAACGCCGTTCTAGGACGCCGCACAGCCTACCCGCAGCGACCACAACCTCCTCAGGAAACTTCATAGCTCACTTGAGACTCCACGTCACCGTCCCGCATTCTAAACATTCCAATTTGAGTCAGAATTCTCGCTCGTTCGCGTGTTTGATGTGTATATGCCACAGAAATCTGGCTGCCAACGCGCCACTCTGAGGTCGCTAGGTCTTCGCCAGCACACCAGCAGTCAGCACTGGTTGCTCCACCGTAGCAAGAATTCCATCGCATGCATCGAGTCCATGCTGCATGTAGCCGTACATCGAACAACAGTTTCACCGCCAACCTCTCGTCCCAGCTTCTTGTGCAGACTCTGTCGTCTTCGACATGCGACCAAAATGGAACAACTAGGCGAAACAAATACGTGCCTGCACTTTCATTTCCATTTTCACCTTAACTACGATGCGACCTGCCCTCGTGACGTTTGCCATCTCGACGCTGTGCTTTGTCCACAGCTGTACGAACGTGAGCGTCGAAGGCGATGCGACGTACTGCGTCGAGGGTCCCATTTGTGGTGATGAAGGGGATGCTTGCCCCAAAGCAGGCGATGTAGCGGCGGCGGATTGTGTGCCCAACATCAAGAGTTTCGTCTCAAACGGCCAGTGCGTGGCCCCTGTCACGGCCACGTGCCAACGAATCCAGTCTGGCGCTCGTGGTTGCGTGTTCTCGGCGGCATCTCCGTCCACGACCCCCACCGTGACCTCGCTGCTCACAGTCCCTGTCCCGCTCACAACGGCCTCCGCCTTGCCGAATATGAGTGACCCAAATCCAGTCACGGCGCCCGTCAACATGACCAACTCGACCGATGCCACAATCACGTTTCCGCCAGAACCCACGACCGCAGGCTCCCAGTGCGCCGAGAAGTGGAGCCAATGCAACGGCCAAAATTGGCCCTTTGGCGTGTGCTGCAACGACCCGGGCTGGCAATGCGTCAAGCACTCGGACGTGTACTCGCAATGCCTGCCAAACTAGAGTGCCGCGACCAACTTAACAAAACACGTTGTCGATTCGTCATCAGTCCGTTATGGAGCCAAAGTGGATCAGCTCATGGCGGCCAAATCGCCCGACGAAAGCAACGCTGATGATGTACAGTCGTCAGCAGGTTCCACTTGGACGTCGTGGCCATGCTATGGATTCGATGGATCAAAATCATACAACACGAACAGGTCATTTCAACCGTGGAGACTCGGCGAAACGTGCTCGTCGACCAGGAGCATCCAGGGTAAGATGGGAGATGGCGGTGCTGGCGTGCGCATGCGCGGGCGCTGCAGATGAACAAAGAATTCACTCGGTCGGACGTGATGGCATGTGCCTTCTCCGCTCGAACGCATATGTTGCAGATTTATCGAGCAACCTATCGAGCCTGCATGCACTAAAGGACGGACCTCACGTCAACTTACCACCAAACGAATCGGTTGATCGAAATCGCGCGTGTGCATTGACACCAACTGCGCAAAGCTACTGTGACGTCGAGATGACCGAGGGGTCGAAGCGAGGATGGACTGGCGCTTCGATGCCTCGACTGCGCAGGCGCTGGAGAATCGCGCTTTCAATCGCTTGCATCTGCCATCAAATGCACGTTATGACATGGTCGAAACAAGATGGACAGAGTACTAGTGCGTTGAGCGAAGACTCGTGGGCGACCGAAAGCTGTTCCGTGCGAATCGTGAGCATGCCTGAACGCGATGTGACGATGACAATGCTCATGAAATGGATGAGCTCAACCATTGGAATTGCCAAAGAGGACGTCGGTGGAGTATCGATCGCCGATCATAATGAGCTCGTCTGGCCGTACTTGCAGCGCTTGCTGCATTTCGTCGATGCCGCGAGGTTTCTAGGATGGCTCACCTGAGATCCAGTCGTTCCATCCATCGATGTAAGAAGAGCATGGCAAGCACCTTTACTCCATGGCGTAGGACGTTGACTTTGAGCTCGCTCTCGACGCGAGTAGCCCCGTCAAAGTTTGGCAAATCGTCGCTCGACCCCGCCGAATTGGAGAAGACAACGACACGATCCATACCAAAGATGCGCTGGGAGTTGCGCAGTGCATCCTGTCGACAAGATCAGAGTTTACAGCAATGCTGCTAGACGTACTTGAATATGCGGAACGATTTCGTAAGCGTGCGGCACCGTGAGGGTATTGTCCTTGTCGAACACGATGCCCTTGAACCCCATCGCGTGGAGCTGAGCAAACGGAATATCGTTCAAATCTACATTTGGCACGGAGTCGTGTGATGTGCGCTTCATGCGAGATCGATCGTACCCTTCACGGACAGATGCGGCACGAGCAACTTGGGCGACCGCGTCACCGCGTGGATGAACGAACTCACGCCATGCAAGTTGATCCCTTTCATCACCCCGGTTGTTCAAAATGCATGTCCGGAAAACGATGACAATATCCGGATACACGTAACTTGCAACCGCTGTGGGCTTGCGGTGCGGACGGCGCGAAACGCGCACTGCATCGTGGCAAAAGCTAGCATGGCGGTGCCGTTCAGTTGTAGATGCCTTCGTCATGCGAGACCTGAACATAGCTGCGTTGAAAAATCCGATTGAGAGTCGTTCTCAACAATTCTCAAGGCTCCACATTGGACGGCATCACGACAGATCGAGTCTTTGTTAGTGGAATTCCCGCGACCGTGTCAGGAAGACGGAGGTTTGCCAGACGAATGTTGCCCCATACGTCGTGTCCGTCCAAGCTACGACAAAGGTCCGGCCAAAACACGGGAACGTCATGCAGACTCGTGGGCGTGACTCTCTGGTGCATACGCCACACTTCGAAGGTATTCCCGCAGCCACCGCTCAGCGTTGGCGACGGATTTCCTTGTCCACTCCACATAATGCGCTTGAAACGCGGCCCACTTGTCCGAGTCGGACATGGTCGACGTCCCGTCCAGGCCAATGCGTGCCGCGTCCACATTCAACGCGACAAGACGTCCTCGTTGGTCGCGAGCTTGACAACATATAAAGTAGTTTTGGTACAGCAGCACATTCGGCTCGAGTTCGGTCACGACAATCCTGCAAAATATGAAACATAGCACTCAGGAACCATCGTGGACAGGACAAAGAATGCCTCGCGCACCATGCTAACGCGTCGCGAGAGTACCCTGTGATGGGGTATTTGTCGTCGCCAGCAATGTTGCATCCAACGAACGTCGCTCGCCGTCGCTGGGTGTGCAGCCGCCGCAGAAAGTGAATCGGGTTGGACGGGTCTGTCCAATGCCGGCTATACCGGCCGTACCCTTGCATGAACTAACACAGTTGAGATTTGTTCAGAACAGGGAAAAATGCTACCTGTGTGTCGAGATCTTCTTTTTCGATGAATGGGACGGTGTGCTTATCTCGCAAATAGAGCTTGGCCAGGCCTTCTACGACGTCGGGCATGGATCCGTGCAAGATGAGTTGGTGCCGATGCGATGCAATGTAACCAACGCCGTCGTTGGGATCTGGAGCGTGGAAGCGTACATCGAGGAAAGAAGGGTCGTTTGGCGGGAATGCGCACTGGTCGAGAATGCTCGCCGTTTGGTGTAGCATATGATTCGTGATCCATTCGAAGCCGTGCTGCCGTGATGGTTCAGGCAGGACAAGATGTGTATTCCGCCAGGTCGTGGTATTAGCGCGGGGAAAGGCCTGGATGGCACTGTGGTGGTTACGCCACACCGTCATCGCTACAATCAAGACCCTGTTGTCTTCGACGAACCTCGTGAGGTCCTCGTGCAGGGTGATGCTGTCGTCAGCTGCTTCTTTCAACGCGTTGGCAACTTCATGCCACGGAAGACGACGACCACTGCGCAGTGGTTTGTCTCGTTCTTGCTGCTGTGACAAGAATGTCGCTAGCTTGGCTTCTAACGTGTTGACCTTCTCTGTGAGAAACTCGGCTTCGAGCACCATCGCTCGACGATACTCGCGAATCCGATCGCGGTGGAGCTTTTTTCGGAGCATGGACGACTGATCCATGTGCATTGCTGACGATTGCTGCATGTTGTCGTACTTCATCTCTCTTGCCGACGTCTTCCGCAAGTCAGCCACAACAGAGTTGCCGTCGTTCGCCTCCTGGAATGCCCATTGCCGCTTCTTCCGCCCCATGATGGAAATCACGTGGACCGTGGTGTCCAGTGCGCAAGTTGCATTGCTGGTCCAAATCTCCTGTACGAGTAACTTGCACCATTACCATGAATAAAATCACTTTATCTTCGTATCAAAAGTATCCCTTCTAAAACAAAATTTGAGCCATCGCGCTGGAGGTACTTAAATAGAGAACTTTGCACGGCGACAGCGCTACACCTACTACTCCGGAGAAAATGGCGCTCTCTCTGTATACACCACTACGTGCAACCAGAGTGCATACTAGTGGCTGAATAGTGTGGATACGAATGTCCGATTTAGTGTGACACACACTATATAATAGAAGGTGCGTTTGCCAGCATACAGGGAACGACGGAAATCCTTCCCCCGTGGTACTAGTGCAATATCTTGATATTTGTAAACGGTAATATTATTTCGACGTTGGGTTTTGCTGGAAATTTTATTGCATTGTATATTTTCAGC
>NW_008580156.1:1312768-1315878 GCF_000520115.1 Aphanomyces invadans
TTTTTCTTCTCTTGTTGGTGGTTCTTCTCGACAGTATAGTCATAAAGCATCCACAAAAGCAAAAGCCTCGTGCTCATGATCTCCAGGCCAAATGACGAAATGAGTTGTGTGTGGTTGACACCATGTGATGTGGGGAGGGGTGATTTAATCCGTGATTACGCATTGTTCTCATTTGAGTTTCAGGACGCAAGTGACTTGTTTTGCACAAATCGGTAGAAAATTCGAAAATGTGCATGACACAAAGTACGCTTTCCGGAACGACCCATTATTGCACCCCGAAGTGTCAACATAGACAGCTCTACTTTTGTCCCAACCATACTGTAACTAAAACTCCGTAGCAAACTAGAATATAGCAATGCAATTCGCTAATGATTTTGTTCTCCCTCCACTGCAAGTCCTGCAACTCTGTCAGATTTCGACCCAGCTAACAAAAAGCGCCAAGACATTCGACAGAAGGCACTACCTCGTCGAGAGGATGCTGAAACTGAGGCAACCCATTGGGATTCAAGTTACGACGTCCAGCATAATTTGCTTGTACCTTTGTGACCAACATATGTGAGTTCAAAGGTTTTTAGAAAAAGGTTGACACTGCCAGGAAAGTGAACCAGGGCCGTTTCCTCTGGCACTTACAATGTAGTAGGCACAACAGTGGACCGTTCCACCACTGCATCAAACGCTTTCATTGAAGTTGTCATTCTATCCACCAAGATGCGAGTCCTGAAAGTCCATGATCTGCAATAATGGGTACGCAAGGGTTTGTTCTACGATGACGTATTGCTCTTTCCTTTCATTCTCTCCAATTTTTTTCGAAGACGACGTCATCCCATGACGATTGGTTACATTTCCCTGGAAATTGTGGGAATTTCTCAAGATCGTTCAACACGTGGAAATATTTTTCACGATCGCTCAAGTTGAACGGTCGTGAGGTATTCTTATTCCAAATCGTTCACCGCAGCATGATTGGCTACAAGCCTCATGAGCCGGCGGACGCGGCATGCCTAGCATGAGGGATCGTGTACGTGACAGTTTGCGACAGCAACAAACGACCCAATTAATATCATGTCAACTTAAAGATATACTTAAGCACAAAGGTGGCAGGATTCGAACACTATATAAATTTGGATATATGCAATATTAGAGGAAACAAAGTGAAAGAGTTAATCAATATGACTTTCGTCGTCGCTGCTACAACTTCCTGCAGAGGATCCTTCATCCGACTCGAGTGCATCAATCTGAAGTAGATGTTCATGCAACTTTTGTAACTTGTCTTCGGCGACTTTGACACACCCTTTTATTGCATGGGACGTCATCTTTAAAAACGCCGCCTTGAGCCGTACCTTCACCTCAGAGTACTTTGTCAGGTCCGTGTACTGGAGACCAACATCGCCCTTCACAAGAGCCCACACCATATCAATAGGCTGAAGTTCGGAATGGTGTGGTGGTGTAAAATCGCAGTATGACCTCGGCCTTTAGCCATCGTCACCACCACTGGCAGAATGTTCGCATTAATGAACGCCTTCAACTTGGCCCAAATAACACTCTTGTAGTCGGTGTCCAATACGGGATGCCGTACAATTTGCAAGCTTCCAACAACGTGCCCTTGCGCTGTCGACTGAATGGTATATTATCCGGTCGCCCATTGTGATTTTTGCGTTGCACATGACAATCAGGGTGTTGGACACGCCGATGTCGTCCAGCTCATCTAGTAGCCTGGCAAACCACCGCACATAGTATTCATGGGTGAACTTCCCATGGTAATCCCTTGGCTCCTGGCGCGTTGACTTCCCACCAGTGAAAATGTCCAGCGCCAGGACTGGCTGTGGATGGTGGGGGAGTCAAGAATGGCAACAACAAAGCAGTATCTCCCTCCTTTGTGCTTCTCCTTTGCCACAAAATCCGATGTGTCCAACGGGTCATATCGTTCAAGCTGTGGTTACGGCACTTGTAGTTGTGGTGGATGTACGACTCGTCTGTGTGGACAACGTGTTGCCGTTGGGTTGATGACATATTATGTTGCAAATGCTGCACATATCGTCCCGCGCCAGTGTGATCTTGCGCGACAAGTGGTATGATGATGACCCCTTTTTATCCTCTCTTGTATCCCTGCCGGCTCATGTACCTCTGCACATACCGGAGGACCGCTTTGTAGGAGGTTGCGATGTTGACATCAAAGTCTATGACACACATTACCATTAGGTACATGACGACATCGACAGCTGTCGTCCTTGTACACGTTGCGCGACGATTCCGCACGAATTCTTATACCATGGCGACCGCTGCTTGGTTTGTGGTATTGTTGTGCTGTGTGATGTGGTGTTGGAAGGTGGAGCTACAACTGTGATGGCTGATCCCGACAAGTACTCTCGTCAAACACCCTTGACAACATCCAGGCTGCGACCGATTGCCTCGGACACTTGACGCTGCAGCCTTAGATTTTTGTCCTCTGAATTATGCGTGCAGCCGGAGGATGTCAAGTCGTTCTTCCCGAGTCAATGTGCGATGACGCGCGGCTTTTACGAAGGCAAGACAGGATTCAATCGAAGGAGTCATGAGCTTGCGATTAGAATTATGAAGTTGCGCATGGATTCTTTTTTAATTTTTTGACCTTGCGTTCGACTCCATTTTGTTACAGTACGTTGGCAGGGTATAAGATTAAATACGTCCTCCATGATGACCATGATATAAACTCTGAAACTGAATACTTCGATGTATTCGTTTTGTTGTGTCTTTACGTTATGGAGTGCCAGATGAAAATTGACAAACATTCAAGATTTACTTGTAGCATACCTCAAAAGTGAATCTATGGCATTAAGCCTATAGAGGTGTATTGAGCTCAACTTTTCCAATGCACCATACAAAACCCCACATGAATTCAATGCATACTGGCTGAGATATTGGAAAAAGTCCGTTTGATGCTATCGCAAACTGTGAGTACACATGGAAAGGCGCTGGGAACCACTCGGTGGCTGTCGCGCTCGGTGTGGCGTCGTGGACGGCGGGTACGGTCGCTGGTTGCTGGGGAGGCACTGAAATTCTGGAATGGAGAGGCCTGAAACCCACCAGGGACTTACTTCCAAGGTTATTAAGCTCAAAAGACATTAAGGTAATCA
>NW_008580156.1:1319206-1321882 GCF_000520115.1 Aphanomyces invadans
TATACCTACAGTTCATACATTTTGAGTAGAGAGCAAAATGTGGTGGACCTCTGTACTTTGTGAAATTCGTTCAGGACCACGATGGCGTACCACTCTGTCTCGCGAGGCAATCATGTCGCGGACGCAATCGGGCCATAATTACCCAGTTGATGGAAAATGATTGTCAAAACATACCCAGCCCAACAATTGTTGTGGATCACATTGCCGTCGCTCTGTACCTTTCGTTGGGGGGCGTTTGTAGTGGCCGTGTCAAGCAAAACTTGGTACGGTGATATAGTACATTGACAAGTCGTCGAGTCAGGAATACCTAGTGTTTGGACTGTACCTTCCTCGGACACCACGCTCTCAACAGCGTGCGCCTGCGACTCGAACACGGTCGATCTAGCCATCGGTTCTCGATGTCACTTCTCATTTGGCAACGTACAACCAACAACATGGTGCGCATTGCCGCGATCGCTGCCGTCGCCACGTCGGCATCCGCCACCACCATCTCCGAGAGCACCTTTCGTGCCCTGGAAACGCATGGGGTCGTCGATGTCTTGGTCACCTACAAGGCCGGCGTCGGACTCACTACGCTCAACACCGAGTCATTGCCGCGGAAAGCCCGCGCCCAACAAGTGTTTAACACGTTGACGAATGAAAACTTCGCCATCACCGAGTCCGCTGTGGAGGTCGCCAGAGCCGCCGGCGTCAAGTACACCCAATTCTGGATCGACTCCGTGGTCGCAGTCGAAGGTGCCAACGAGGAACTCGTCACCAAGTTGGGTGCCCTCCCGAACGTCGTCAGGGTGTCCCCCGTGGAAGAGTACGAGGCGCCAACCTTCGATGTCGACATCGTCGCGACCAACGAATGGGGTCTTGAGAAAATCGGCGTTCCCGCAGCCTGGGCCCGCGGCAACAAAGGCAAGGGCATCGTCGTCGCTAATATCGACACTGGTGTCCGCGGCACGCACGAAGCGCTCAAGGGCAACTTCCGCGCCTTGAACGGCTGGTACGATCCCTCCACGAACTCGTTGGCTCCCACCGACCACAAAGGCCACGGAACCCACACAATGGGGACAATAGTCGGTATCAACGGCATTGGAGTCGCCCCGGAAGCCCAATGGATTGCGTGCGGCGCGTGCCCTGGCAAGTGCTCTCAAACTCTCTACTTAAAATGCGCCCAATTCATCCTGTGCCCAACCGACACGAATGGCCAAAACCCCGACTGCTCGCTGGCACCTCACGTCGTCAACAACTCATGGAGCACCCGTCAAAACGGCAAAACGTGGTTCGAAGCGTCGATCCTTGCCTGGCGTGCGGCCGGCATCATTCCCGTGTTCTCGAACGGGAACTATGGTCCCAATTGCAGTACTGTTGGCTCCCCGAGTGACTCCCCCTCAGTCATTAGTGTCGGTGCCACGAACAAAGCTGATGCGTTGGCCACATTCAGCGCGAGGGGCCCAGACCCGCTCCAACAGCGAATCAAGCCGGATGTGTCGGCCCCCGGTACTATGATTCGTTCGGCTGGTTCATCCAGCGATACCGCGTACGTCACGAAGTCTGGTACGTCCATGGCCGCCCCCCACGTCACCGGTACCATCGCTCTGATCTTGAACGCCCACCCTGGTGCGACGTACGACACCGTGTACAAAATGATCGCTGACACGGTCGATACGAGCTCGTTGACGATATCCACGGCTAATTGCGGAGGTGTGGACAACACCAAGTACCCCAACAACGACTATGGGTACGGCCGTATTAACGCCAACAAGGCGTCCGCCCCGGCCCCGACTCCCGATCCCACCACGACCACGAGCTAAATGCACAGACATGTCCGAGGTGGTTTCACCCGCACACTGCTTCGGCAGCGTGTGTCGATGTTTAAATGAACTGTTGTTTGATCGAAAGAACCGATGGTGCATCTGCGTTTCAGTCGGCCATGCACCAAGCACCGAATGACGCTCGAGTGGATGCTTTCTTCAAGAGGCTTGATGCCGTCGCGGTCTTCACGCTTTGAAGGCGGTCGGACCTCTCAAGAGGCAGGGATGGATATGACTTGCGCAGCTGAGTCACACGATGAAGGGGTGGGTATGGCTGTGGGCTACTCCCGAGTGCTGCTACGAATTGAGGCGTACAGGGAGAAAGAAGCCATGTTTTGCCATGCATGTGTACACCACAGAGTTGGTAGGGCTATTTTGATGCGGCAGCGTTGGGACCGTGCTTGCACTTTGCCGCCACAAGGGTTTAACCTTTCAAGTCGCGTCGGTGCGACAGAAATGACGACAGGTGCTGAATGTACAGTCTGTACATTATGGCAAGCAACAATGCGATCAAACCTCAGCCTCGTATCCGAGGGCGCCCTCTACGACTAGACGAGTTCATGACGCCCTCTGCATCCAAAGCAATTTTGCGGTATCCGGGGGCGACAGGGCCCACATTGCAGGGGTGTCCTCCATGGTTGGCTCACACGAAATCATGGACGTGTGGCCTTTGTATGCTAGATCGAGCGATCAGGTACTTGCAATGGAAATGTATCTCAGCCCCCATCGATGTGAACCCTGATTTTGAGTGTGGTGAAAGTTCTCGACGGCAACTTGGATCTGCCAACGGACGCTGAGCGACGTGCCCTTGAACCAATTGTGCGCGCAATTCTCGTCGATCGCCAATGTCGACACCCTCGAGTGTCCGATGCGG
>NW_008580156.1:1322468-1431986 GCF_000520115.1 Aphanomyces invadans
TGAAAAGTGTGTACGTACGAATATAGTACAGTACATACGTCGGATGTTAC
This sequence comes from Aphanomyces invadans, assembly GCF_000520115.1. NCBI lineage: Eukaryota > Oomycota > Saprolegniomycetes > Saprolegniales > Verrucalvaceae > Aphanomyces > Aphanomyces invadans. Next base: position 1,322,519 of record NW_008580156.1, read on the forward strand.
AGGACTGTACAGAAACGAAACAAACACCTCCCCGATGGGTAGCGCACGCAGGCGGCAGTCGCGGCCACCAAAGTCAGAGACCCTTGTGCGTGATGACGTGCCCGCCACCGGCGTGAATATGGACATGAGTCGTACGAGTTTGTGGAAATGCATTCGACTTGAACTTGTGCCTCATGACAGGGACATCCGTTTCGCAACCTATCTTTAGGTGATGAACACGCGATGTATTCCACAACTGACTTTGTTCACGGGCGTGCGATGGCGTTGGAGTCGCTACCATGGGCGCCGTTTTTCGTCATGGCGACTGTCGGCGGCGTTGCGGCGTTCTTCTTGGACGTGCTCATGTATTACCTGTCGTACAGCATTACCAAGCGGCACTGGTTTTTCTTCCTAGTGGGGACGCTGGTCATGGCAATTGTTGACGAAGTGACCAAATACATTGCGTATATTGGATCCGTGCGTCGCGAAATGAAGGAACGATTGTCCCGCGAGTGCATTTGCTGGCTCATGGTGCGGGCTGCGGTCGGGTACTCGGTCGTCTTGGTCATTATCCTCGTCATCTACTTGGCGCTGTACGGAGAAGGAAGCCAGTTGTCGATTTACATCCCATTCATCCTGCTCGACATCGCCAACATTGTGTCATGCAGCGCCATCACCGGCACGTGGCTGTACGTGCGAAAGCACCACAAGCACGCGACCCACCACACCGTCCCCACTCAGCTGGAAGACATGTGCATGGACAGTGTCATTGGGCCGGCCATCCTTTTGCGGTATTTGTACTACACAGCCGCGTTTTCGTTTGTGTTTCTGGACGACGGGTCGACGACCGAGACCGCCTTGTACATTGCGATCAACGTCGTGTACGCCGTGTTCGTGGGTGCGTTGGTCGCCATGTCGTTTCGATTCTTGAAGCCAGCTGCGACACAAAAGTCTGCCCCCTCGGAGACAGTGGAAGCGTATGACCGCGCTGGAGTAGACGCAGCCGTCGTCGTCTTTCCTGACGGGTCCAAGGCATGATGCCCAACATGCCATCGTGACCAAGCCACGGCTGTCGGCAAGTGTGAGCATTGCTCAGCGGCTGAGCTCCGCAATGCGATAGAGACTTGCATGTGGATAGAGTTAAATGCATGACGTGAGCATCTCGTGCGTCCAAAGGCGAATACATTCACATGTCATATTGGTTGGTTCGGCAACTTGTGCAGGCCACAGTGAAAAGTATCACTTTTGAGTCAATATTTCGTATCAAACTGCTTTATTTTCGATTTTTTCTTATATATTCTTTGAAACTTCTTGGGGCTGGAAGATATATTCTCGGGGTGTTCGACCCTTTCGCGATAGTGTTGCGCAGCACGATGAACTCGACGGAGCCGCTTGTTGTTGACTGCAGCGAAACACCGCGAAGCCATGAGCATACGAGCCTCGATACACCTCAGACACGAGCAGATGAAGAAAGTGCATCACCTGCGGCGTTGTCAGCCTTGGTCCACGAAACTGTTGCGCTGCTCCAAGAAGGAGCCATCGCTGAAGCAACCAAACACCCAGATTTTCACAAGCTCACACCGGTAGATGCTTCCGTGTCGCTGTCAGAGTCAGAGCATGAATCTTTACGCGAAGCAGAGTCGTGGTTGACGTCGTGCCCCGTGCAGTCGAGACAATGGATCATATACGAAGCGAGATTGCGTCCTGACATCTCATTGTCTTCGTTCCACGACTTGCTGTCGACCGTGCTGCTGAGCCATGGATTTCAACCAGATTTCGATTCCGATGACGCATCTCGACCCACCGGTGTGTATCGTCGAAAGGTCGATGCCTCCGGTGCTCCATCCTTGTTTCACCTTCCCACCCACAATGTCGTGTTTGCTCGCGTCGGCGTGTCTGCATCCAAGCTGCGCATTCTTCGCGTCTATGTCTGTGCTGTTGGCGGAAGTGTCGTCCCAGCGCAGTTCCTTCCATCCTCTCCAAGCGTCAATGTGGCCCTTCACGCAACCGCCGACACAATATTTGCCCATTTGCAGTCCGCCATCGAGGAAATCGGATACGCGTTGGCCATCCTGTTGTCACCGTCGTTCTGCGATGGAATGGGTAGTCGAACTCTCCATCTCGTTACTGCCTCGTGCTTCCAATTCCTTCAACACAATTTCCTCTAGATGAACTTGCAGTGGCGTTGGACGATGACTACGTGAGGGACGTGGCAGCCGCGTTCGACGCGTACGTGCGGAAGTCCTTCAAATCCCGTGGCATTTCCTCATGCAAAATGGCCACATTCACAGGGAAATGAAGGCGACGTTACGGCAATTGTCTTTACCCTTAGAAGAATACGCGCATGCCAATGAAGTCGCGACTGCCCAGCTCCTGAGCGTCCTTGAGCCCCTCTATGCTAAATTTCACATTGACAAGCCACAACCTGCGCGACCCGCTCTGAATCCCTCCAAGTCTCCTGCCACCGATGCAGCAGGATTCGAAACCATCGCTCCTTCAGGCGATGAGGCACGAGGATTATCCCGTGGTGAACGGGTGACCAAGCTCGTCCACGCATTGTGGCAGACCCACCGAAGTCGTATCAGCTCATTTGTCGACCTGAAGATTCGTGACAAGCGGGCGCAGATCGCACGCCGTGTCGAGTACACCACGCGCCTGCGCCGCCTCGCCCTTCAGTCCATCCTTGACAAGTACGACATGCCATCTCGTGCAGTTCCGTCTGTTGTTGATGCGGTGCAAGCATGCCATTGCTCATGGGAGTTTGTAGTGCGGAAGCCAAAAAGATGCTTCAAGCCACGCTCGGGTAAGCCAGATAGCACATGAGTGATGCACCAGCTCATGTGTGTAGGTCTGCGGGCGACCCGTCGTGGGAAGGCGCAGTGCTGTACGAGGGCTCGTGCATCCTGGGCAAAATTCCGGCAAAATTTTACGTCACCTACGAGTACGCCTCCTACTTGTGCCAAACCTTGCCTGATCGGGTGAATGGTGTAGTCGCCTGGTGTTTAAAATGGGAATGTTCATGATATCGTCGTTCAAGGACATCGCGTTCAGCTCGATCACGAGGTATGTCGCAATGTTCGCCATTGGAGACGTTGTCGAGAGCGTTAAAGGTTGCGATCCAGGGTGACCAAGCCACACGTCCTCGGCATCTCAGTGATATCCATTCACCACACACTGCAAGAAGGGTGTGCTGAGGTACAGCTGACGCTTGTGTCGGACGTGGACCGCGTGTTTGAGCTTCTGAATCAGGTGTGTCGGCGTGCTTGGGAAATGCACGTTTCATGACTCATTTCTAGATCTGCAGCATGCACAATATCACGAACAGACCCAACGACGGCGGTGGCAGTCCCTGATACGCCGACGTCCACACGCCTTCCGCGATTCCCTCGCGTTGCTCTTCTGGGAGGCAGTTGTGAACTGTCCAAGAATACCGTTTCGAATTGGACACCAAAATCCGGATAAAGATATTGAGAGGAATGATTTTATTTGCATTTATTATCGAAACGTCTGTTCGATCTTGGCAAAGAACAGCTTGTTCAGGACGTATTATTAAAATACTCGCTGGAAGATTGAATTCAATTATGACTGCTGGTGGTTTCAATGGCCGCTTTATCCGGACGACAGGGATGCTGTTTGCGTTGTCTTCAAGTTGAAAAGACACCGCATGGACGAAGAAGGCGATGGAGGGGATTCCACTGCGCTGTGGGTAGCTCGCATCATGTGCATTGTCGCGCTGGTGGCTCTTTCTGCACTCTTCTCTGGCCTAACGCTGGGACTCATGTCGCTGGACAAAGTCGGGTTGGAGGTGGTCATTGGCGCTGGTGAAGATGAACATGCGACGGAGAAAGAGAAAGCCCAAGCGGACGCCGCCAAGCGCATTGCGCCCATTCGAAGAGACGGCAATCTCTTGCTTACAACCCTGCTTCTCGGCAACGTAGCTGTGAACTCGCTCTTATCGATCCTCATGGCAGATATCACGAGCGGTAAGTCGACATCACATATCATCTGTCTTGTGTCGACAGCGCGCCTTTGTCCACCTTAGGCTTCTTGGGGTTCATTGTATCCACAATTGTGATTGTGCTATTTGGAGAGATCTTTCCACAAGCTGCATGCTCCCGTCATGCTCTTGGTAAGGGTGATCCATACTCGGTCTGATGACGAGACTCGTTGTAGCGATTGGAGCCAAGTCGATTCCCGTCGTCAAAGTCATCATTACCATGTTTTACGCCTTTGCCAAGCCTGTGAGCATGGTGCTGGACCGTCTCCTCGGCCAAGACGTTGGCACGATCTTTACGAAGAAGGAGCTGTGGAAGATGCTCGACATCCACGTCAAACAAGAAATGATCGACGATGAAGAAAGCTGGATCATGTACGGGGCTCTACACTACAAGAGCCAGCAAGTGTCGGCGGTCATGACGCCGATCGACAAAGTGTTTATGCTTGTGTCGACCGCCAAGTTGAACGCCGACACGATGCGGGAGATCTACCAAAGCGGGTTCAGCCGCATTCCCGTCTGGCGCAAGACTCGCAACGACATCATCGGGTTGCTCTTCACCAAAGATCTCGTCTTTATCGATCCCGAGGTCGACTTTGTCGGTTGCTTGGCAGATTTCATCGAGGGCAATTCTAGGATGCCATTCCCATCGACGAGTTCATCCAAATTTTCGGACGTGGCGTACATCGCGTGTGGCCCGATACAAATCTGGGCGACCTCCTCAAAGCGTTCAAGATGGGGCGATCCCGCCTCGCTCTCGTCCACGAAGTCAACAATCGCGGCATCGGCGACCCGTACCTGGAAGCCGTAGGCATTGTGACCCTCGAGGACGTTGTAGAAGAAATATTGCAAGACACGTTTCGCAACGAGCCCAACATTGGTACGTACGACAGCCGCAGTGTGCTCGACATGTCATGCCAGCGCCAACAGACATGCGACGGCATCGCAAGGAATGCCGCCAAGTCGACTTTGGCAAGATGCGGCTCCTCGGCGTTGACGTCGATGTTGATCGAGACATGTTTTTGACTCCGGACGAGGTACGCCCACGACCTCCGCGGGGCATGCGTTCTTGCTTTGGTTCGGCATGGGATGAGATGGAGTGCATGGCCTTTGACGGGTTGCAGCGATGACCAAGTGAAAGGCACTCATCGGTTGTCTTGCAGGCCGAGGACCTGGCGTCCCATTTGATCAAGCATCAGCCTGTCTTTCAACTGGAAAAGCCCAATCGTGGTAAGCGCGCACGGTCGCAAGCGCATGGTGAGGTTTCCCTTGAACATCTCTGTGCGCTGTCAGGCGGACCGTTGACGACGGCGGACGTGCAAGCGATGTTGGTGAAATGCCCCCTTGTCGAGTACGGCAAGTGCACCATCCATGGACCTGACATCTTGTCCAAAGCCCACGTGGTCAACCACTGCGTGGTCATCATGGAAGGCACGGTGAAGGTATCGACACATCACGGACTGTTCAAAGAGATTGGGCTGTGGTCCGTGCTCGCCCCCGAGTGTTTGGTATCGCCCGAGAACGCCTACCTTCCAGACTACACCGCCACCGTGAGCGCCCAACACCCCAAGATTCTGTGTTTACACATCCCACGAGTTGAATTTCAGCACATGCTCTACCCCATCAACCTTGGCGTGCGAAACATGAACAGCAACGTGCGATTCCGCGAGCCAACGCCGCAGTCCAAACGATTTCGGTTGCCGTCCTTGCAAATCCACCCGATGCCCACGTCGTCACCGTACGGCGCCATGCACGACGATCCGTTCGAAGCGAAGCAAAGTCTGCTCGACGGACAAGACAGGTCGGGTATGTAGGAAAGACACCAAAATGCTAATTTTCTGGTCCATCATCGCACTGTTGGCCCTTCTTCAGGCGATCGCTTCTCCTGGTGCTTGCAAAATGCGAGGCTGGACTCGCTTATGGAAGGTTGAATCGCTATGCCCACCATGCAATCCCGTTTCGTACCTCGACCACGCCACGAGTGGAGCATTGAGGTGTACCTAACAAACCTGTCATCACCACAGCTTCTTGCGACCGTTGTGGACACAAAAACCGCGATGGATGGCCTCGAACGCGAGCTGACGGGCTTCATTGTCGGTGGCCAGCGATGACAGCAACTGCAACGCAATCATTTGATGCGCGTTCAGATGCTGTTGGCCGTCTTCGGCGTCCAGATAGTTGATCTTAATGCCGTGGATTATCCTGACGGTATGGAAGCCTGTCTTGGCCCGCGCTGCGCTCCATGGCCACGCAAGCTCGATCACCGCGCGTTGTTGTGTCTGCCCCACGTGTTGAAATTCGCTCCGACATAATTTAAAATTCTTGTTGCAATATTGAGTCCAAAAATATTTCAATTCCGACAAGGAATCATACAACTTACAAGAGATATTTAATACGTTTGGTATGAAAGTCGATGTGACTATATTTTTTATTCTCCAGTTGCGAACAGTTACCCTCACCGAGATTACTAATTTTCCAGGATGGATCTTCGGCGCTTGAATGGCGGCGGCGGCGGCGGCAGCAGCGACCACTCCTCGGCCGAATGGTCGACGGAAGAATGGGTTTTACGAATGTGCGCAATTGTCCTGCTCCTAAGTCTTGCGGCCATTTTCTCCGGTCTGACGCTGGGTCTCATGGCGCTCGACAAGAACGGGCTCCAGATCGTAATTGAAGCGGGCGAGGAAGCACATGCGACGGAACAAGAGAAAGCCAACGCGCAGAATGCAAGGAAGATTCAAAGGGTGCGTCGTGATGGCCATTTGCTGCTCGCGACGCTCTTGTTTGGGAACGTGGCCGTGAACTCGGTGCTTGCGATCATCATGGCTGACATGACGTCAGGTATGCATGTTTCGTCATCGTCCGTCCTGCAAGGTCCCTCATCGCGTCACGACAGGAACACTGGGGTTTCTCCTTACGACGTTCTTGCTGGTCGTGTTTGGCGAGTTGATTCCGCAAGCGCTGTGCTCGCGCCATGCTCTGTGTACGTTCCGCATTGCCTCTGTCAATTTTAAGCGGCATCCACACGGCGACATGCGCTGTAGACATCGGCGCCAAGTCGCTACCGATCGTTTGGTTCTTCATCTACCTCATGTACATCATCACCAAGCCGATCGCGCTCACCCTGGACTGGATGCTCGGCCACGAAATCGGCACGATCTTCAACAAGCGTGAGGTCTCGTCCTGTTGTCGGTGCAGGCCGCTCCATACTATGGACTCAACGCATGCATGATAGCTGGGCAAGATGCTCGAAATCTACGTCAAACACAACATGCTGGACGCGGACGAGACGGACATCATGAAGGGCGCGATGCACTACAAGAAGAAAACCGTCGCGAGCGTCATGACCCCCATTGAAAACGTGTACACGCTGCCGGGGTCGACCAAGCTCACGCAGGCCACGATTCGAGACATTTACCATCAAGGGTTTAGCCGCATTCCTGTTTGGGGCAAAAACATCCATGACATCGTCGGGATCATCTTCGTCAAGGATCTCATCTTTGCCGACCCCGCGGAAGAGACGACATTGCTCCACTTTGTGCACGTGTTTGGCCGAGGCGTGCACCGCGTATGGCCCGACTCGACGCTCGGAGAAGTTCTGCAAGCATTCAAGATGGGTCGAACACACTTGGCCCTTGTGCATGACGTCAACAACGCTGGCCCGGTACGTCGACGCACGCTGCCCCTTGCGTGAGCTAGGCGGGCTGCATCACGCGACTCGAACGGCATGGCAAATCCATCGTACTGAGGCAAAATCGTCAGGGGGATCCGTTTTATCAAACCAAGGGGGTCGTGACGCTGGAGGACATTGTCGAAGAGATCTTGCAAGCTGAAATCTACGATGAAAGCGACGCGATCGGTATGGTTGTGCCGTCGCATGTTGATTCATCACCATAAACTGCGACTGTGCCGACTAGATGCGGAAACACATCGAAAGAATCGCCTGAGCAACCGAAGTTATGACGCGGGGGTGTCGCATGTACTGGAAGGCAGCGAGAAGACCAAGCTTCTCGCCACGCCCGAGGTCTCGATCTGCTTGTTTTTTGAATTGCATTCTCACGCGGCGACCAGGCAGAGGCGCTGGCCAAGCACTTGGTTGCCCACGAGCCTGTGTTTATGACGTCCAACTATCAAGGTAGCGTAGACATGCTGCCCGTGCCAACCCACCGACCGGTGTAGGCACGCCGCTGGACGAGTCCCAAGTCGCTGCGATTTTGGCCAAAAGTCACATTGTGGAATACGATGCACGCGCTGACGACGTGGCGCACGCCGAGTTGTACACGGAAGGGAAAGTGGCCAACTTTTGTATGGTTGTGTTGGCCGGCTACGTGATGGTGTCGTCTGGAGCAGGTACGTTGTGTGCGTTTGTGGTTTGCTCTGCGATGATGCCCACGACAGTGACATGCACTAGCTTCTCCAACGAAAGGCGGGCTGTGGAGTGTTTTCGGGGCCGACAGCCTCTTGGCCGCGGACGGGTCGTACGAAAGCGACGTGACGGTCGAGATTCCCCCCGATGTTCACGTGCGTTGCTTGCGCATTCCCCGCCTCGAGTTCCAATCGACGCTCTTCCCCATGCACATTGTTGAGAAACCGACCATGCTGGCCGAGCGCCGCCTGGACCTCCAGAACAGCAAGAAGGACCTCGGCGCCGCGGACGTTGTGCTCGACGTCGCGACACCGACAGCCAACTTTCAAAGCGACATGGATGCGACCCAAGTGCCGTATCACTTGTCCACGAGAGAGTCCATGTAGCGAAGAGGGACGTCGACAACATTGTACATAACACAAACGACGCCAGACGCATCCATCCCTTGAGCATTGTCGCGGCATGTCAAGGGAGCAGGGATCGCTGGTATCTCGGTTGAACGTATTTGGCGAGTGCGATGCAGTGCATCGTGCGGGACAGTTGGTTGCCACCGCTGGTTTGGTATCGACAGCTCCATCCACTCTGCAGCGTCCTCGTTGCTGCAGCCGCTTCCGTTCGGCTCGACACAAGGACAACTGAGCAATGTGACCATGCGCATGGCATCCGCCGTGATATCGGCAGCGCATGGCCACATGTACATTGGAGCGTCCGCGAAGGTGGCAAGGTAGTTGGATGAACTCGTTGCAATGCACTGTTGTCCCCACACAACTCGACTTCTACACGTACTGGACGATGTCGGCGACGTGGCCGGTCGGCGGGTTTTTGCGCGACCGACGGACGCGGCCGACCGTGTTGATCGCATGGCTGCTCTGATGGCGCTTCAACGTGAGCTCGGACGTGTTGTTTGTCAGTTGAACAGGGCGCAGCATGCGCTGAAACTCGAGTCGAGATATTCGCAAGCACCGCGTGTAGCTGGCGCGAGCCACTGTTGCCGTCATGTCGCTGCGGACGTCGCCTTCCGCACCGAGCAAGCTGTGCGCGCTCAGCACCGTCCAGAGCCCGGCCGTCGCTACAACACAACGCTTACAACAACGCTTACAACCATGTCGCGCACATACAGGTTTTGCCTTCACTGGTCGTGACTGTCACCGACCCTTGGACGATAACCATGCAGTGGGGCGGCGCGACAGTGTGCATCTCGTACAGCGGGGGGTACTCTTGGTCCGCGTCGAATTCCACGATCGCGCTTCGCATGAGCAACGCGGCCACGGTGGCCGCCGTCAATGGCACGCCTGCTGACGTCGACACTTGAAACACCGGGTGCGTTGCGACCAAGTGCTTGGCTAACGACATGGCCTACCGCAGCCCGTGCCAGTCGGACCAGTCCATGTCATTGTACCTCTGGCTCGTCCATCGACTTGCATGTCGTGTTGTTGTCGAGGATGTGGCGGACGCCCGTGTCAAAGCTCGGGTGATGCAGTCGCTTGTTTCGTGCGGCCATCTCTACAGACACGTGTGGGGCCGACATCGTGGCAGCACACTCTGTACCCCCCTCGACGACATCGCGTTCGTCCAGGATGTCCGTCTGCAGAATCTCCTCGACAATGTCTTCCAACGTCACGACGCCCTGCGTTTCGTAAAACGGATCGACCTGCCGCCGCCATGTCAGGACAACGCGCCTGCTGTCCTCGTCAACACGTACGTCCGACCAATTGTTTACGTCATGGACAATCGCCAAATGCGTCCGACCGAGCTTGAATGCGTGCAGGACGTCGCCCAGCGACGAGTCGGGCCACACGCGATGGACGCTGCGCCCAAAGAGATGCATAAAGTCCAACAGCGTGCCGTTGTCCTACTCGTCCACACAACGCGTGACGACGGGTGCGTTCGGCAGTCGTCACCTGCGGGTGGACAAAGATCAAGTCCTTGGCAAACACGACCCCGAGGATGTCGTTGAGGTCGCGGCCCCACACTGGCACGCGCGTAAACCCCGCTGCGTAGATCCGTTCAATAGTTGGTTGGTCGAGCACGGTCGACCCCGGGAGCGTGAAGGCGTCCGCGATCGGCGTCATGATCGACGATACAGCGGTCTGTTTGTAGTACATTGCGCCCTTCATGATCGCGAGCTCGTCCGAGTCGAGTTTTTTCTGGGCGACATGGATGTCGAGCATCTTTTCCAACTACAGCAAATAAAGGGCCGCCGCCGCGGGTGAGTCCGCGCCCTCCATGCTTGTCGAAGCAAACGGTCGCATACCTCGCCTTTGGAAAAGAGCGTCCCCATGTCCTTCCCCACGGCCCAGTCAAGCACGAGCGCAATCGGTTTGGCCACGATGTACATGCTTGCAAGGAGGAGTCGAATCACTGGAAGCGCGGCAGCCCCGATTGCTACCAAGTGCCGGTTGAAGCGAGAGTGGTGCGGGCCCAAACCATCGACTTACCGAGAGGATGCTTGGAGCAGAGCGCTTGGGGCACGAGCTCACCAAAGATCACCAGCACGACCGTGCTCACGATGAACCCGACCGTCCCTACAAGCAACTCGATCGTTCGCCAGTCCCCGCACCAAACCACTTCTCGCCAACGCACCTGACGTCATGTCGGCCATGAGGATGGCCATGATCGAGTTGACCGCGACATTGCCAAAGAGGAGCGTCGTAAGGAGAAGGTGACCGTCTTGCCGAATCGGCCGAATCTTCCTGGCATGCTTGGCATTGATCCGTTCTTCCACGGTGGCTTTCGGGTCTTCGCCCGTCGCGATCACGATGTCGAGTCCAGTCTTGTCCAGCGACATGAGCCCGAGCGTCAGGCCCGAGAAGACCGCGGCCAAAAGGACCAGGACAAGGATGATGCTGATGCGAAACATCCACTCGTCCGTCGACCAGTTGGCGCTGCCGCCGCCGCCGCCTCCATGCTGCTGGATCATGTTGTGCCACCAAATAATAAATGGGAAACGGCCGGAAATTTGTAACGTCGAGACGACGACGTCAACGAAACCGCTGGCCGTCGTCGGGAAAGCAAGCGCTGCAGCACGTGCCGCTCGGCCATTGTCCACATGGGCTCGTTTCTTTCTGGCCGCACGTGCATGATTCCATGGGGATGTGAGGCAGATGGTCACGGGGCCGTCTTGAACTTGGCACACTGTGGGGTGGTTTGCACTAGCTTGTCCTGCGTGGCACGGATCATGCGCTGAATGGCATTCGAGGGGGGTTCAAATATGCTGGACAATTCCTTTGTAGCACGCACGCCCTCTGCCTCATGCAAGACTTGCGTGGCGCACATCGTGCGAAGGAGGCACTATCAGGTGGCAGGGGTCAGCTGTCTGTACATGCGACCAGCGTCCGCCCATGCTTCAAAGCCCCAAAAAGTCGATCGCAGCTCGGTGGAGACGTGTTGTAAGTTATGCATTCGAACCACTACATCCGACAGACAAGGATCGAGGTCGGCCAGTGGGGTCTTGCGTCTGCCGTGATTTTAAACGAACGAGAGCAGACGGATCACGCAGCGACGAGAGCAGGGATGCGCGACTGGGCAGCCCGCTCGATTGCTCTGCACACCGCCCCACAGCCATCGGCGGCACACTCTGCATCTGTTTGGCAAACCGCAGGCAAAAGAGTTTTCGAACCACACACGCCTTGAATGACGTGCGCCAGACAGAGCCGGGTTGCGTGACGGCGTATCGCAGGCGGACGAGACGCAGCTCTTGCACCCGCTGAGGAAGGTCGGTGGTCACGAGGAGTTGGATGTCGCGCCGCCGGGCCGCTGTCTCCTTGATCACTCGCCGACGAGCCATGAAAGCCTCGAGATGCGTGCGAAACGATGTGCTCCACGGCGGGTAAAACAGGACCGGCGCGAGGTTTGTGATGCGCTGGTGCAGGACGAACATGGGAATTTGGCCGACAACAAAGATCGAGTACTTGCGCTGCCACACACGGCGCCGCAAGAACGCGGCAACCGCTTCAAATGCAGGGCGGTGCGACGCGAGCACGTGGACGGTGCGCGCCTTGAGGCGGTAGTGGATCACTTGGGCGTCCCACTCAAAACACGTACCACAAAAGCACGTGATGGCATTGCACCCGTCGCCTTTGACGAGCATGAGATCGCACCCAGGGCACTGAGCCATGTCGTCGATCTCGGGCAAGTATGCCGAGCAGGGCTGCCCAGCGTGAGTTCCCGCTCGTTTACACACAAAGCACACGTCGGCGTCACAGCACGGAGTCACTTCAAACGGATCATGCTTCGCGGCGGCCAGGAACAGCGAGGCGCGGCGCTCGGGGTCGTACATGTACCACCAGAGAGACTGTGCAAAGTCAATGTAGGTGTCGCGCCCGACCGCTTGTTCGAGGTGTGCCAGGAGGGCATCGGCAGTCATGTCGTGGTTGCAATACCGCACACAGGTCGCAATGACCTCGTCTGGAACGTCGGGAAAGGTCAAGTGAAAGTCGGAAGGCCATTCGGTTCGGTGCATTTTGTTGTCGATGGCAGCGTCAACGTTGGGGGCGTTCGTGAGGAGGTTGGTTGTGTTGTGGCACGAGGGACAGAGCATTTCGCACGATGCTTCGACGCGGCGACGGAACGCGACTTCATGCGCGCGAATGTCCGATTCGTTGACGCATGTATTGATGGTGCTGATCAAGCGCTGCATGTTGAGTGGACGGACACAGATCGGGCAGAGGAACCGCGACACGATCGCATTGGGCGCTGACTCCGCGCACACTCGCAAATACGACGACATGCACTCGGCACACATCACGCCATGGCACGAGTCCTGGCAGATCTGCGTGATGGATTCGCTCGAACGGACAGCGTCAAAGCACACTTGGCAGACGACCAACGCCTCGTCCACGACGTCAGCCGCCACCACGATTTTCCCAGGCAAAGTGGCTGCGAGAGCAGTCTCTGTGTCGGGCTCTCGCACAGGTTCTTGGAGCAGCATTGCCATCGCCTCCATCACGCTCACCAAGCGAAGAATTGCAGAATGCACCGATCATTCCATCGTCATCTTCCCACTGCCATCGAAAGACGGAAATGGTGAATGATGGTCAATTGGATCCTTGCGGGAAACCTGACTTTAAGGACGAATAGTATTCTAGTCTAGTGGCAACAGGTTCTTATACCAAGGATATTTCCTTCCTTTGCATGGAGAATTGTTCGAGGTTTGGCTGGTGCCACCAAGCGAATCCGGGCGGCCGGACGAGTCCCCACACGATCGCTTCCGACCTCTCGAAAACGTATCAAGGCTTGAGCGAAGACCATTTGATGCTGTGAAGTCTTCAGCCCCAATACGCCATGTGCTTCACACTTGGCAGTGTTCCTAGAATGTATGGGATGGTAGGGCTTTGGCTTCCACGAGCTCGCCAACGCATATCGAAGATGGGGGCTCTGAACAGAGATGGGTTGACAACTTCGTCGCGAATGCTGCTCGCTGGCGACGACTGTGATCATGCGTGATGCCATCTCTGTTTTCTTGGTATGGTATGCCACCTGCGTGAGTCAGTGCACTCGGCATGGCCATTCGACTGCGACGGCTTCAAAATGTCCACGACGCGGCGATTTCAGCTGTTCACTCTTGAACTGACCCGCTGTAGGACCTGCCGATGCGCGCTCTTCGTTTGTTGTGCACAGCGTACAGACTGCAACCACAGGGGTGGACATGCCGTCAAGTGCTACGATGCAGCCCCCGTTCTCCCCAACGACATTGCGTGCATGGGGTGGCTGCTGACCCCGCGTGGAAACGTCGCACATCCGTTTTTCTGACGGTTGTGGCAACGGTCGCAAACGACGTGGATGCCAGCATGACGAGATGAAAGAGAGGACTATATATTGTCGACAAGAGCCCGGGCCACGGCGCCTCGGTGGATTTGGTCCGGAAGAGGGGCATCGCTGGCATGCCTTGGTGGCTGGCATAAAGCCGTCGCCGGATCTCGAGTGCGCGCGTACTAGTGCTCGCTAGTCGAGTCCCGCCATCCATCGGTTGCAGTGGTGCGGACGACGTTGCGGAAGGTCCTGATCGCAGTCGAGGCGATTGCGTTGGTTGACGTGGTCGCTTCGACAAGCCGCATCGGACACAAACGCGGGGGCGATGCGTATGGTGGGATTTCAACGTGCGACTCGCACTCACAGCACACACGCGGGCGACGCAGCATTCAGTGATCATGAAAGGATTGGGATTTGTGATTGTCCAACGGCGTTCGCGGGCGACATGTGGGCCATGCGACGAGTTTACAACGGACTGCATGGCGCACGCGCTTCCGTTCGTGACACGTCAACTTGTCGAGCGCAGTCACTCCGAATCGAACAGGTTGGAGAGCCACACAGCATTGGGATGCCGCAGGCGCGGCACATGATATCGCGCACTCCTTCGACTTGGTGTCGCTGTAGCATGGCGCCGTGGCGGAGGATTGATGCAGTGCACAACTTGTGGACACTCGAGTCATCAAGCGCTGTCGATGGAGGGAGCGACTGCATTTGAGAGCGCCTCGGGGTGCAAGATGTCAAGTACTTGACCAAGCGCAGGCCACACATGATTCCACTTCGTGGCAATGTGCATGATCGCGCGCGGGGCGGCCTTTCGTCAATCTTGACAGACAATCGGCAATGCCTCGACGTCGTATGCTCGCATCTCATGCTCTGGTGCCGACAGCGCATGTGCTGCTTCGTTGACGGTGTCGCCCGGCAGCAACATGTCCATTTCGCATGTTGCTGCCATTGTGCTGGCCCTTGGACATCCAACACATTTATGAAAAACGTGCATTCCCCGAGTGTTTCAGTAGTTTTTGCACGAGTGTCGACGGTCGCCCGCAGAACAGCATCGCTAGAGGTCTCGCTCAATCGAGACGACCAGCGACGTGACTTTGGCTTCCCATCGCAAGCGGCAAGTCGTGCACGACGTGGTTGCGGCGGCATCCCTTCAGTCGGACAACTCGTCGTCGAGGGAAAGTCGAGATATATACCAATGCTCATTCAGTGTGAACTGCAGGGGAAGCATAGATGGAGACATTATATTGCGTATGCGTGGCCACACAGCATCAGAGCACGTCGGGGACTGCTAGGGAATGCAACCTCGACGGGTACGATCTCGTTGGCAGGACCCTGCCACGTTCCAGCGCTCTTACCATAGGAAGCATGCACTGAGCCATTCAAAGTGCGCCATGAATGCTTCTAGTTTGGCTTGGTCCTCCAACTTTCTGTTGTCTTGCGCGCATGGTGACATCTCGCACGTCATAGCCTCGGCTGTCCACTTCAAGCGAGTCACATTCAGCACATATCCATGGGCATCTATTCCCCTGGACCTCCTTCCTACTTTCAGCGAAGCGATCTTAACAGATATGCAGATTCCAAGGCAACCGCTGCATAATGCTGCTGTCGCACACCTGGCGCCTTGCCGCTGCCAAGAATGGAAGCATTATCCGGATCATTTATCCGGAAACCGCCGAGGATTGGACGCGTCGCTCCTATTATTCCCATGCGATTGTCTTTGGCAGTCAGCGTCCTCGTCTTCGCGGCGGTCCAGACGGCCCGCGCGGCGTTCTATGTGCCGGGGGTGGCCCCAGAGAGCTGGGAGGAAGGTGAGAAGCTTCCTCTAAACGTGAACAAGATCACGTCCACGAAAACGTTGGTGCCGTACGAGTACTACTACCTTCCGTTTTGCGCGCCGTCGACCCCCGAGGAACAGCAAGAAAACTTGGGCGAAATCATGTCGGGTGACGCGATTATGGACTCCATGTATGCGCTGCACATGAACAAAGAAGTGCGGTGCCAAGTGCTGTGCAAGCCGATGACGTACACGCCAGAAAAGTCGGCGCTCTTTGTCGAAATGATCGAAAACGAGTACTACGTGCAATGGGTGCTAGACAACCTCCCTGTGCTGTACCAAGACCCGTCATTCGGCAACGAAGGTGCCGAGGATAACAATCCAAACGCCCCTTTGTCGGCAGCGTATCACCGCGGTTTCCCCGTTGGCGACATTGACGAAAATGGCAAGTACTACCTGTACAACCACGTGCGCATCGTGGTCTTGACGCATCCCGATCCGTACGCGGACCCTGGTGTGCCCAAGTGGCGCGTGGTCGGGTTTGAGGTCGTGCCGACGTCGATCGAGCACGAGTTCAGCGGAACCCTCACCAGCGGCAGCGAATTGGAATCGGTAAGTGTGCAAGTCTTCCATACCTCCAGCCCTTCATTGACAACCGGTCCAGGCGACGTGCGGCAAGTTTGTCCAAGTCGATGAAGCCAGCGAATCGCGCCGCATGTACTTGGACCCGACCAAGACCAACACGGTGCTGTACACGTACGACGTCCAGTTTGTCAAGTCGGACATTTCGTGGGAAAACCGGTGGGATCGCATCTTGTCGTCGCGCGCGTCCAACGACCAAATCCACTGGTTCTCGATCGTCAACTCGCTCATGATTGTGCTCTTCCTCACCGGGATGATCGCGATGATCATGCTTCGCACGCTCCACCGCGACATTGCGCGATACAACGAAGTTCAGACGACTGAAGAAGCCGCCGAAGAAAGCGGGTGGAAGTTGGTCCATGCCGACGTATTCCGCCCGCCGTCGTACTCGCCGATGCTCTTCTCGGTTGTCGTCGGCACTGGCGTTCAGGTTGTGTGCATGTCGTCGGCCACCATGGTCATCGCGTTGTTGGGCCTGCTGTCCCCCGCCAACCGCGGCTCGCTCCTCACGACCCTTCTCCTCCTCTTTGTCTTTATGGGGTCGTTTGCAGGTACTGTCGTGCACCGATGCGAGGATGCCACTTCGCTCGTGGCCATTTCTGGACTGTCATCTGGATTGTGCCAACGTTAACCAACTCAACTGTGTCGCGTCGGCAACTGTCTGCCGAGGCGGCGCAGCTGCATGCATGTTAAGAGGGTGTCCTTTGCTGCGGAGTGTGCATGCCTCGGTCGCCAATTCTGTTTGCCGTAGGGTACCACAGCTCCCGCACGTACAAGATGTTTCATGGCAAGGACTGGAAGCGCACGATGTTGCTGACGGCCGTGTTGTACCCCGGCGCGCTCTTTGTCGTGTTTTTCTTTTTGAACTTGGCGTTTTGGGCCAAGGCGTCGTCGCAAGCGGTCCCGTTCGGCACGTTGTTTGCGCTGCTCGTGCTCTGGTTTGGCATTTCGATGCCGTTGGTGTGCCTCGGGTCGTACTTTGGGTACGATGTCCCGCCGTCGTCTCGCCATGCTCAGTGTTTTGTGTAGGTTCAAGCAGCCAGCGATCGAACAGCCCGTGAAAACCAACCAAATCGCGCGCCAAATCCCAGACCAAGTGTGGTATTTGTCGACTCCATTTGCCGTGTGCATCGGCGGCATCCTGCCGTTTGGGGCAGTCTTCATCGAGCTCTTCTTTATCATGTCGGCGCTGTGGCTGCACCAGATCTACTACGTGTTTGGGTTTCTCTTCCTCGTGCTCGTGATTCTCGTCGCGACGTGCGCGGAAGTGACGATCGTGATGTGCTATTTTCAACTGTGTGCGGAAGACTACCACTGGTGGTGGCGCTCGTTCCTCACGTCCGGGTCGGCCGCGCTCTACCTGTACCTATACTCGTTCCTGTACTTCTTCTCGAAGCTCAACATCACGGAAGTGGTGTCGGCGTTCGTGTACTTTGGGTACATGGGCATGATCTCGCTCACGTTTTTCTTCCTCACGGGCACGATCGGGTACTTTGCGTGCTTTTGGTTCATCCGCAAGATTTACGCATCCATCAAGATCGACTAACGCGCATCCACGGCGGCACGAAACAAGTATGCATGCTTTTTAAGTAGACATAATGCACCGAGCTTTGTGTCACAACCTCTACTTGTACTCGAGTCTCCACCGATTGATGCACGCACTCTCGCATCGGATGCATGCAATGCGCCCCAACCACTCGCGTTGGGGAGCTGCATGAGATCCCGTTGGTAAACGATCTCTACTAACATGGAGGCTCCATCAAGGACAGAACTTGCATCCATTGCATGTACATTCGAGCGTTGTGACGTCGGCTTGTATGGACGATTCGTGGTCACGTCAAAGACGACGCCGAACATGACGTCAACGCTGGGACGTTTTGCGACTTGAATGGGTGGCCATGAATGCACCATCTCCCAAGAGAAACTTCTGGTTGTCCACACGAGCCCATGCATCGTGCGCCTCGCTGTCGCTTGCGGTCGGCAGGTCCTTGTGGCTGTCGCGCTTTGTGAAAAGTGGATCGAAGTGAATGAATGATGGTGCCGAGAGTGTTGCCTCGAATAAAACCTGACTTTTGTGACATCTTTCTACTTGTCCTCTCTCCACGCTTTCTCTTAACTTAGTATGAAAGCCTCCCAAGGATCACACCTGATCCTTAAAACCAGGTTTACCGAGGACAGGATCAAGTTGAAGTGAATACAAGTTGAGGTAGCCACAACACTTGGGGAGCTCGACGCTGCTGCCGTGCCCTCCACAATTCATTTCAGTCGCTTCGGCAACGATGGCAAGCGCTACGACGGCGGTGCCAGAGGAGCCATTTCTTGAACCTATGAGTGAGCCCAACTGTGCACAGGCGTCGCCAGGAACAGGCGCAATGGATGGCGCGGAAACGATCGAGACGCTGGTGGAGTGCCAGGTCTGTTTCGACTCCGTGCCGTCGGAGGACGCGATGGTCCAAATATGCCACGAATCGTGCAACGGGGCTATGTGCATGCACTGCATGTCGTCGTATTTAAAGTCGTGCGCTGGATCTGCCCCCCGCGGCATCTTGTCCCGGATGAAATGCCCACTCTGCATCCGACCGCTCAACTTGCTGCGTGTAATCAAGGCAATCCAGCACACGGGTGAGAGCGCGGCGGTCGCTCGACAAGTCCTTTCGTTTCGCTATCGCGTGGAAGGCTCTTGTGAGCTGCTGTGTCCTGAATGCCACGATCCATCCAACTTGCTCCCGTCCACCCCAACCGCAGATGCAGCCATCGACGACAAGAATCAATGGAATGATTGGCCGGACGAGCTCCTCGAATGCCATGCTGAGCACGTAGACACCCTTGTTTCCGCGTGCTATCGATACTGCAATCACGACTTGCCCGCCACACCATTCCTCGAGTTGCTTCAGCGCATCCCTGGCATCACCAGCTCGGTCGACTTCGCGCAGAAGCTGATGAGGTTTGTGTTTGACCCGGAGCGCCGTGTGTCGCTCTTTCTCGCAATGTCCAAGTGGAATCCGTACCAAACGACTCTGTGCTGCAGCGCTGACGTGTGCTTTGATTGCAAACAGCAAGGCCACCACGAAGACTCGTTTTGCAATGCAAACCCGCCCGACATGGAAGAGATGGCGCAGTGCCCTCAGTGCCATCTCGTGCTTGTCAAAGGGGACGGGTGCAGTACGATCACTTGCTATTGTGGCACAATATTTGAATGGGACGTCCAAGTCGCCTGGTACGAACTGAAGGTTCGCACGGTGGCAGTGCTGGCGTCGCATCGCCCAGCCTTTCAGTCCGTGTTAGTCTTTTTGAAGCATCGCGTGCGCCGGCGCAATTACTCCGAGCTCGTCATCCGTCGCGTTCCTGCGTTTGTGCAGTGCCTGCGAATGGCCAAGATGACGCCGATTCTGTCCGCCGCTCCTTGGAGCACCACCATCCGATCTGCCTTTCAACGTTGGATGGGTCGTCGGCGCAAGCTCAAGCTAACGATTGCAGCCCAACGACTATGTTTCCAGCAACGCGTGATCCCTTGTCTTCCCGATCATGCACGGAAAGTTCGTCTGGCTCAGCTAACGAAGTTTGTATCGCAACCGAAGTCGACGTGGATGACGGCATTTAAAACGTTGGTGGTGCGGGCCGTAGCGCGTCGGCGCTTTGCTCGAGTCTTGCAAGATATTCCCAAGGCAACAAAGCGTCGTGCCGAGACAAAAGCACATATGAACGATGTACCAACGACCTTCGATCCAGTGAACGACTCCTACGACTAGCATGGCAAGGAGGAGACTGGCACTGCCCAGATGTCGATCGCTGCAACTGACACGCGTGCAAGGTTCCTCTGGCGTATTTAGCACAGCCACGATGTTCAGTGTTGAACACTGGCGCTTTCGGGTGCCATCGACGGGTCCATGATAGGCACTTGCCGAGGCAAATGATGCTCCGTCGCGGTTGATCATCCCTGGTGGAACGACGTTGTATCTTGTAAGGTCGCGGTCAAGTAGTCCGGATAACGCGATCGAGATTCACATATTCTGGGTCACTGGAATGCAATCGAAAAGAACTTTGAGTTTTATACTGGGTCACTGGACGGTGGGCGTGTGGGTGGACCATGGCGTTTGATTGGTCCGCGGTCTTCATTGGTCGTTCCAGCATCTTTCTTCAAGGCGCAACATGGTCAAGAAGAAGGTAGACGCGCGCGTGCGCACGCTGATCGAAAACTGCGTCAAGACGAACCACCGGTCATTCTTTGTGCTTGTTGGCGATCATGGGAAAGACCAGGTCGTGAACCTCCACTACATCCTGAGCAAGACGGTCGTGAAGGCGCGGCCGAAAGTCCTGTGGTGTTACAAGAAGGAACTCGGGTTCTCCACGCACAAGCAAAAACGCATGAAGCAAATCAAAAAGCAAATGTCCCGCGGGCTGTACGACGCCAACCAGGACGACCCGTTCGAGCTCTTCATCTCGTCCACGGACATTCGGTGGTGCTACTACAAGGAAACCCAAAAAATCCTCGGGCAAACGTTCGGCATGTGTGTGTTGCAAGACTTTGAAGCCGTCACACCCAATATTTTGGCGCGCACGATTGAAACCGTTGAAGGCGGGGGGGTTGTCGTTCTGCTCCTGCGCACGATGACGTCGCTCAAGAAGCTATATACGATGACGATGGATGTCCATGCGCGGTTCCGAACGGAAGCGCATCAGGACGTTGTCGCGCGCTTCAATGAGCGCTTTATCCTTTCCTTGAGCTCGTGCGACAAGTGCCTCGTCCTGGACGACGAACTAAACGTGCTGCCTATCTCCAAGCACGCCCGCAACATCGAAGCGTTGCCACCCGTCGAGAACGATGTTACCCCAGCGCAGCAAGAGCTCCTCGACTTGAAGGAATCCCTCAAGGACACGCAGCCAGTGGGTGCGCTCGTGGCCGAGTCGCGCACGATGGACCAGGCGAAGGCAGTTCTCACGTTTGTGGAAGCAATTGCAGAGAAGACACTGCGGTCGACCGTCGCACTGACGGCTGGGCGCGGGCGCGGCAAGTCAGCCGCCCTCGGCATGGCGTTGGCCGCGGCGGTTGCGTACGGCTACAGCAACATTTTCGTCACCGCGCCGTCACCGGAAAACTTGGGCACGGTGTTTGACTTTGTGTTCAAGGGGCTGGACGCCCTCAAATACAAGGAGCACTTGGACTACGAAATTATTCAAAGTACCAACCCCGAGTTCAACCACGCTGTCGTGCGAGTCAACATCTTCCGCGAGCATCGTCAGACAATCCAGTACATCCAGCCGACGCACCATGAAAAGCTAGCCCAGGCCGAACTTCTGGCAATTGATGAGGCTGCTGCAATCCCTCTACCGGTGGTGAAACAGCTCTTGGGACCGTACTTGGTCTTCATGTCTTCGACGATCAACGGGTATGAAGGAACGGGTCGATCACTGTCGCTCAAGTTGATCCAAAAGTTGCGCGAACAGCAGGGATCTGCCGCGGCAGCCGCGCGGCAAGCGGCCTCTGCCATCCACGGTGACAACAAGACTCGAAAGGGCGAGCGCAAGCTCCACGAAGAGCGTTGGCAGGCGGCGAGCTCGGCTGCGCATGCTCAGCTCGGTGGACAGGGCGGTGGAGGTGGCCGTGTCCTCCGCGAAATCAACTTGGACATCCCGATCCGTTATGCCTCGGACGATTCCGTTGAAAAGTGGCTCAACGACTTGCTGTGCTTGACGTGCTCGACCCCTCGCATTGTCGGCGGCACTCCCCACCCCCGCGACTGCGAGCTGTACTACGTCGACCGCGACTCGCTCTTTTCTTACCACAAGTTGTCTGAGAGTTTTTTGCAACGCCTGATGGCGCTGTATGTCGCATCGCATTACAAGAACCAACCGAACGACCTTCAATTGCTCAGCGACGCCCCAGCCCATCACATTTTTGTGCTCCTTGGACCGCAAGCCGAAGGCCAAGGCAACGCCGTAAGTGCCGTGCTTTCGTTTGGGATAAACCGATCCCTGAAGCTCGTGGTGGTGGTTTGTAGGGCCAGCTGCCAGATGTGCTATGCGTCGTTCAAGTGGCTCTCGAAGGCGAAATTTCGAAAGAATCTGTCCAAGCCCAGCTCTCTCGTGGCCAACGCGCGAGCGGGGACTTGATTCCGTGGACCGTTGCTCAGCAATTCCAAGACAACGAATTCGCAACGTTGTCTGGTGCGCGTGTCGTTCGCATTGCGACCCATCCCGATGCCACTGGTACGTGACCAACCTCCAGGAACAACGTCGTTGCTGAGCAAGTTGCTGCGGTGGACCAGGCATGGGGTATGGTTCGCGTGCGATTTCGCTCTTGACCAAATATTACCAAGGCGACATGGCAACGGACAGCGCCAACGACGACAACAAGAAGGACGACAAGGACGATGACGACTACTCGGACGACGAAAACCAACTGCGCAGTGAAAAGGTCAAACCCCGCAAGAAGCTGCCACCCCTACTCTTGCCGCTCACGGACCGCCCGGCGGAGCGCCTTCACTGGTTTGGCACGTCGTTTGGGCTGACGCTCCCGTTGTACACGTTCTGGAACCGTGCCGGGTTCAAGTCGGTGTACATTCGCCAAACTGCGAATGCGCTCACGGGCGAGCACACTACAATCATGCTCCACGCGCTCAACTGCAGCGACCTCCCCGCGTCGCCTGCGAATGGTTGGCTGCACGAGTTCGTCGCGGATGCCAAGCGCCGGTTCGTGTCCCTGTTGGCTTATGAGTTTCGATCGCTACCCGTGACGTTGGCGCTCAGTTTGCTCACGGAGGGTGGCGCGACTGGCGATGGCGACCTTCAACGCGCCGCGACCGGGTTGATCCCGGCATCTGAGCTCCAAATCACGCTCACCCCCTTCGACATCAAGCGGCTGCAGTCGTATGCCAAGAACATGGTGGACTACCACATGATTGTCGACTTGGTCCCGCTTGTCGCGCGCTTGTACTTTTTGAATCGGCTGCCGGAAACCACGCTGTCGTACTTGCAACGAGCGATCTTGATGAGCATCGGGTTGCAGCACCAAAACGTGGACGTGCTGACGACGGAACTCAACGTGCCGTCGAACCAAGTGCTTGCGCTGTTCAACAAGGCCGTGCGCAAGTTTAGCACGGCGTTCCAGTCCATCTTGGAAGCGGACATTGCGTCCACGATGGCGGTCCCGAAGCAAGTCAAGTCGATGGCGCCGACGGCCGAAACATTGGAAGAAGACTTGGCCGACGGCAAGGTGCAAGCGATCAACTCGCTCAAGCAAAAGGAACTCCTCGAGTCGCTCAACTTGCAAAAGTACGCCGTTCGTGGCAACGACGACGACTGGGCCGCCGCCCTCGAAGAAAAGGACGTCGCTGACCTCAAGTCGGTGCAAGTAAAAAAGATCAAAAAGCGAACAGGCGACGACGGTGGCGCTGCTGCCCAACCTGACGCGAAGAAAACCAAGAAGGGCAAGAAATCCCACTCGAAATACGCCAATCTCAAGTAGATTATCCTCATTCAATATAGCAACTGCATGGTCCGTGAAGCACGAGAGATTCGGTCTCCCTGTAACGCTGCGTGTGTGGGAACGACGGACGACGTTGCATGAAGTCCCGAACGCACACAATATGTAAAACTCCATCAGCCTCGGCGTGCATTCTCCACGTCAAGTCGATGGGTTGAGGAGCAGAGGACCAAGGCGACACTTCAGGAGGACACGACCGAATTCACACGACAAACCAACGCACATTGTGATGAAGGTGCTGCCATTGTTCGCATCACGAACGGTTGGGGCATCGAGTCGAACGAGCGGATGTGCGAGCAACGTGGCAATACCTGACGTCGCAGTTTCCTCACAGTGCAGTTGTTGGTTCCCCAGTTGCACATTCCCCACGTAGCGCAGAGAGCACTGCTGTCGACTTCGCTGCAGCTCGTTGGCGTTCTCGCCCTGACATCTGATCGGCCAAAGCGACCGGCGTTTCACCTCGTGAAACGGTTCTGTAACTGGCATGGGGACGGATATGTGTGTGAACGAAACGGCCCTGACACGAATACACCCAAGAAACGGCGCGTCCACATATTGGACAGATTGTATCGCGGCAGACACCGCCTCGCGGTCTCACGACGTCCGTCCCTGTGGGCGCTGCTGGCGATCTGGTGTTGTTGGTAGCGCTGGTCGATACCAGTGTCTAGTAGCACCCGACATGTTCGTGCTGAAAGTAGTAGTAGTAGTAGTAGTAGTAGTGCCGTCGATATCGTGAGATTTGGACCAATAAGAACGCCGTTTCCATGGCCTTTCATCTCCCGCCGAACTCAACATATTCGACCATGCAAATTTCAAGATAATTTCCGAATCCCACTGCGGCCGGTCCGTTCTCTCGAAATTCGTATACACCGCCTGCACGAACGACGATCGCGTTGCATATCTTTGCAAGTTACCGTACCATTGGAAGACCTACTAGAGGTAGTAACGGACGGGTCCAGGCATGCATTCGAAGCGTCCAAGTCTTCACCTCCTCTGTGTGCTCTCTCCGTTCGTGGATGGCGCGACGCCATGACCTCAGCTCGCTCGTTGCTCGAGATGTTCTGAACCAGCCTATGGGCATGGGATAGTATCTACTAGAGATGATGGAGACAACGGCCTTACTATTAGTATTACTGCCACGTTTTATGCAGCACGACGGTTGGCATTTTCGCAATGTCGACTACGAGAGTGTTGCGAGCGTGCGCAATCGTGGCGCTGGCGGTGTTCCTGTGGCGCAGCGCGGTTCATGCCATCGCAGGAGACATTCGAGAGGCGTCCCACCGTACGCCGAACCTGTTGACCCCCATGGATTTGAGCTTCTCGATCTGGGGCGTCATCTACGTGGGGCTGATTGTGTTTGTGGGGCGCGAATGGTTCTACCCGAGTGTGGAACTCGAGTCGTCGATCTCGGTGCTGCATGGGCTATTCATCGTGAGCAGTGTGTGCTCGACGTTGTGGATGGAGCTGTTTGTTACGGGGTACACGCGGCTATCGTTCGTCCCCATCCTCGTCTCGTGGATCGTCTTGTTTGGCGCGTACTTGTACGTTGAGAGCCACATTCAGCCGATCCTCGTTACGTCCATCTTGTCCAGTTTCAATGCGAACTATCTGTACGAGTCCAAGTCCCGCGGAGACTATTGGTGCATTCGTGTGCCGTTCACGATCTACTGGGCATGGACATGCGCCGCCGCCACGATCGCGCTCAACATGTTGCTCGAGGAGTTTGGAATCCACTACATGCCGATCTACGTCTTTTGGTGCGGCATGTGGGTCTTAGCAAACACGATCATTTTGATCGGCGTCGGCGACGTGCCGTTTGCCGCCGTCGCGCTGTGGACTCTTGTGGGCATCGCCGTGCGCAACAGTCAACTGAAGCAAGACAATGTCAGCGACGTGAAGCTGTATGCCGAGCATTATGCGCTAGAAGTGATGGCAACGGTCGGCGCGTTTGTTTTTGGAAGCCTGTTTGTCTTTTTGATGGTGCACAAGTCGTGGCGAGGCCCCAGGCGCACGACCGATGGCATCCTGCATTTCATCCCGACCACGTACGGCACCGCCGACTGACCGCGCTTGATGTAGCAGTCACCTGTCCTCTTGTCAGAATATACAGACATCGAAATGCTTTTGGGCGTCTTGTCGATATAATAGCAAATCTAAGGCACATCACTTTTCGATTGAGGGCTGCAGCGCACGTCATGAGCTGTCGCCGCGTGGAGGGCTACCTCGTGCGCATTTGTCCCCAGTGCAGTTGGCGCAAGGCCAGGAACGTGGATTCCTCCGACGAGTCGACGTGGTTGAAACGAATCTGCGTCGCAGTGCTTTTATTCCCCGAAAAAAGCGTGCTGACGACAGATCAAGTCTAGAGAATCGAGGACAGACGTGCTTCATGCGTGCGTGCGGGTAAGCCCATCGGCTGGCGATCTGCATCTCGGGACATTGACAGTGTCGATTCGCCAAAGGAAGACATCCATGGCGCTCTCTCCAAGCGATTCGTGCCTCCATCACAGCCCTCCGTTGTGCCATGCCAACGAGTCGAGTTGGGTGACTACGTTGCAGTCACCCATGGCTGAGAGACCTCGCCGTGTTGATAAACAATCGGATTAAGTTAGACAGAAGTGGTTGCCCGAAAGGCAATATCGATGGCCATGCCGTACGGCTCATCCTTCGGCGCGAGACTGTCGCGGACGTCTGGAAACACTACTTTGGACGACGACGGCGGCTGGGCGTCGTCGATATTGTGCTGTTCATCGCCGCTGTCGTCTGTTTCTTCGAGAAATCCTTTTGTCTCCTCTGTGTTCAGAGTGTGGGGCTGTTGTGGCTTTGATCCCCGTAGCAGGTTCACGCACATGCCGGCAACGGCGACAGCCAGCCCGACGTACTGCATCCCCGTGAGGACGTGACCAAATGCCAGAATTGACACACACAACGTCAAGATCTTGCGCGCGGTGCCAGCAACGCTTGTCATGAGCGCACCGAAGCGCGAGATCATGAGGAAGATGAACATTTGGCCGGCTCCGCCAGACACTCCCAAGAAGAGGAGGTCCCGGCTGACAGCAAAGTTGTCGAGAACGTGGACGAGGGCCATCTCTTGGGAGGTCGCGACGATGAGGACGGCGGAGAGCAAAGTTGAGACGACGTTGATTCGGTGCATCATTGTAAACGGCCCCATTTGATACTGCGTCATGAACTTTTCCTCCAACGCCCCCGTCGCGCCGTCGAAAAAGAGCGACACGAGCAGTAGCAACGCGCCAATTTCAGCATTCATGGTTGCGATCGCGGCGTCGGATGCGTCGCCGTCCACCACGGCGACCGTCGGTGCGGCGCTCTGAATATTGTGATGGCGGGAAGCCGACTTCGACTGGTAGATGAAGAACAGCATGGCGCCGATCGTGACCATGGCGACGCTTGCGTATTTTCGAACGGGGTATCGTTTACCGAGTGCCAGGCCAATCGCCATGATCGGAATTGGTTTGCAAGTCTTGCCGAGGACGCGCAAGATGTACGACACATAGCGCAGCGAGTACGTCGAGAGAAAGGTCGAGCTGAACGTGGTGAAAGACAAGAGGACGAATACATACCATGGCGCGGTGTCCACGTGCTGCTCCCGCGCGAGGACCTTGCCAATGTACGACAGGAGCGCGTACACGACACAACACACGAGCATGATGATGAATTCGTTCGGTCCGTTGCCGTCGATCGTGAGACGCTCTAGGACGTATGCATACGCGCCAAAACATACGACCAACCCAAGCGAGTACGTCACCATGAGGAACGCACTGGTCGACGGCGCGGATGGGATGCGGAAGCATTGGACAAGGCATTCGTATTCGTACACTGCAAACCGATGGGATCGAACCAAAACCGATTGCAATGATGAAGAAGCAGCAGCAGTAGACACATCGACCTCAAGAGGTTCCATCGTCGCAGCAACGGGCACCGCGGCCATGGGTACGGTCTGCGGGGCCATCGCTGGTGGTTCCTCTGCCGCGTCGGTGGTCGTTGGTGCACTAAACTTGCGCCAATTGATTTATAAACGATTCATTTAAAACAACTGCTCAACCTCCAGCGAATTCTATAAAGTACCTTCATTTACGTTCAACATGGCTCTTCAAATATTTTCACGAATTTCATTCACATTGAACACGGCTTTCAAATATATTCACGACATTTTGGAAAAAAATACACTGAAAATCACAAATCTGCAATCTCAAATAATATTCCTTCGATAATGGCAGAGCAGGCCGTCCTAGCACTGCGACCTGCTGCGTTCGGTGTCTTGTTACTGTGTATGGCGCATTGGGAATTGTCATGCTAATTAGTCGCAGGTTCCACATATATGGCCCAGCGGCAGAATTTGATGAGGTGCTCAAGTTGCACGTGTTTCCAGGGCGTGCGGTGCACGAACGGGGACATTTTTGACATGGTATCCCTTTAGCAATGGTAGAGTCCACATGTACAGAGTTGCAAAGAGGGGACTGTCAGTGCGTCGACGATACAATCAAGTGCTATCGTGTCATGACGCGAGGGTTATCCAAAAGTCGTGACAACGTTCCATGAAGGGTTATTCGAGCGGCGGTGCTGAAGGCAATTCGTGGTAGGCTGGTGGCCCTTGCTCGTCATACGGCTGCTCGTAATCTGGAGGCCCCAAGAACGGATGTGTATACTCATGTTGGTCGGCCGGTGCCATGGTGCGCTGATGGCGAACCGCTCCACGCGTGTAGTCTACAATTGAAGGCGTCTTCGCCTTCCGCAGACATCGACACGCCAAGCAGACCAGCATAGCCGTCAACGCCGTGCATATGAACACCAGCAACGATGACGCGATGCTTGGGTTGAGTGTCAGCGTGATCTTGACCTTGTCGTCGCGAAGCAGCATCCCGCCGTTTGCCTCGAGAAAGATTTGGCCAATTGTCCGGATAAAATTCGAATGCCCGATTGGTTGACTTCAATCCAATGAAAACTTCTCAGGCAGAGTCTCGACATGGACGGAGCGTTCGCAGGGAAATTGGCGCTGGATGCGAAGGCGTTGGATGCAGACGTGAGCTGCTCTGGATGTGCATGTTGACAAGAAATGCTATTCTGACGTGTGTATAGATCCAGAGCATCAAGGTGGCGCTGGCGGAACTCGACTCCATGAAGCCTCGTAGAGTACGTGGTCGTTCCAACATTGCCCATCGATTTGGAGTCGACCTGACTGACGGTGCGCTAGCAAGCGTACCTTCAGCGGGGTAATTTGTTCTTTTTGACCAAGCCGGAGATAGCTACACGTGCTAAAGAAGGTATGGGTTGTCTACGGAGATTAGCCGTGTCACTGAGAGAATGTGGTGCAGACGAGCTCGAGGCCAAGCAAGCCAAACGTCGTGAGGTCGGTCTCAAACGAGCGCAATTGTAAGCCCAGTACATCCAAGTCCTCGATGGCTTTATGCACATGGTCATGCAGAGCGTGACGATGAAACTCGTGCGAGCCAGGATATCTCAAGTCGGCTGCGCACAAGCCCATTGCATTCGCTTTCGTGCTATGCAGACGTACTACAGACTTGAGCGCTTACAACCTTACGAGAAACCATTGCAAGGTCTTTTACAACAAGTCCTAGGAATCGGTGTTGAGGCAAAGAGCGACGCCTTGCAGCACCCAATGGCTCATGTGTTCCGTCGAGAACAAGTCTGCTTCAAAGACAAGACCGACTCCCATGGCATTTCGTCGTGACTGTGTGACGTATACGGGGGTCCGGAATGTGTTTTGGAGCTTGAGCCGATTCGCTTCAATTGGAATGACTTGGAGAATCGGAAGCTCTTCGACGAGTTGCTTGGGCTGTTGCTGGCACAAACAGCTCTTTTCAATGTCCCACGACGCACCTTCAAGGTGCAGCCCATTGACGTAACACCCGCTTTCGAGTTTGGTTTTGACCTCGCTCGGCTGTCGGTACTGCGTCACCGTCGTGTACAGCGTCGATTTGTCGAGCGGCCAATTCTTGAGTCGACACGTTGTTTGGACAAGCGCCGTCAAATATGACTCGGGAATGCCCAAACCAGACAACCACATCACAGTTGGATCCCCCTTGTCGATCCACTCCATGTACTGGTTGTAGCGCGATATAAAATGCACCATCCAGCTCCCGAGGGGTTTTTCGGTCTTGGGACACAAACCGCGCCACATGTTAGGGAGGAACCCGTCAAAGAGGGCGGACCCGACAGCATCGAGTTCGTCGCTCATGCCGATTTCACCGATCAGTGCCTTTTGGAGGTCTCCAAGAGACATTGCCATTCTCGCGGTGAGTACGTTCCACCGATCGAGCTCTTGAAGGAGCACGACCTGAGTTGGCGTTGGTACCCCAAATCGCTTGCGAATGAGCGGGACGTCGATCGGGTCGGGCACCTTTGTTTCGATGTCCGTCGCGATATTCGTGATGTAATCTTCACGAGAAATACCGCCGCCACTACCGGCACTGCGCGGCTGCAGTGAAATCAAGTCTCGCCACACGCTCTTGGTCATGTTGGTGTAGTACCCGATTTCTGCGTTCGGGTGCAGACCAAACACGGCAGGCGAGTTGGTCAATGGCAGGGTCTCCACCATTTGAGTATACGTTTCCAGGGGGCCGTCCGATGGAAGGCGGTAGTCGTAGCCGGAGCGGCTGAAGAAGAACGGTTGGCACGTATCGAAGAGGAAATCCCCCATGTATTCGGACAAGTACGTTGTAAGCACGCGGCGATCGTAGTCGTCCGACACTCGACCACCGTACATGGCATCGCCGATCAAGTACTTGAGGGATCCCCACGGCAAAACTTCGTCGCCGTCCACGAACGCCTTGTGCAAGTAGAGCGACAGCAGCTTGCGGCTAATGTTAAAGTCGGACTCATTGAAGTCGTAGCTAACGTTCCACCCAATCTTGCCGTACTTGCGGCGTTCCAGCACGACGGCGTGTAAAAAGCAGAGGACAAACACGACTTGCTTGAACGACGGATGCGGACACTCGTCCAGCATCGATTGATCCAATTTGCTGTACAAACTCCGCATGTTTTGCTTGAGACCATCGGGTGGCTCCGTCACAACTTTGAGCGAACGTTGTAAAATACCGAGTGGGAAGCGATCGGTGGGCTCGGTCGTCAGCCACAGCCGAAAGTCCTTGTGAGGCTTGTGCATCGCCAACAGAGTTTTCTCTAGCGTACGCAACCAACTCGCGAGCAAGTGGCAGTTCTGGAGCAGCACCCAGTGGCCACGGGTATAGCCAGCCTCCAGCATTTGCTCAGCCAGGGGGCCTTGGCCTTGTCCCAGAGCCAAGAATTTGAAGCGATGGCCGGAAAACCCCGTGGCTTCACCAAGAGTTTGAATGTCGCTTTGCGGATCAGCCCCCGGACTCAAGATGCACACGATGGGGGACGTTGGCGCGCTCTGAGCGTAAATGCGCGAGTAGTCCAGGACCGGCGGTTGGACGTACTTTTCGCCCATGACACTAATCACAAACAATTTCATCGCGTTGTACACCCGATCTTGTCGAAAACAGCGATAGAGGAGAAGTTGTTGCAGCGGCGTCAGCTTTGTATTGTACTCGGACGGGAAGGGACTCGTTTCCGGGGCTTCTAACGCGTACCACTGCTGCCAGTCGTGTTGTTTGGCTGTGACTTCCTTGACAAAGTTCTCCAGTGGGCCTGGCATCTTGCTCAAGCAGATCAAGTCTTTCCACCCGGCTGCTGAAATCCAATTACAGTCGTCGGGCTTGGCCATGGAAGCGCCTTCCAGAGAAGTATCGCCCTTGAGGAAGAAGTCAAGCTCTGTGCGGTTCAGGTCTCCCGCACTCGCCATGATCATGCACGTCATTTGGAATGACAGCATGAGTTTGTGGCGCTCGAATATACCCGTGCACGTATAGTCGTACATCATTTCTGTGATGCTTTGAATCATGAAGCGAAGGCGCTTCTCCAGCACAACGTCGCGCTTGGCATTATCCAAGGCTGAGTTGAACACAGTCAAGAAACTCGTGAGGGAAATCTCGTACATCTTCATGATCGTGCTCAGCGACGACATGGCAAAGTACATGATCGACCCACGGAGCGCGACGGGGGTGTACACAGCCCGGGCTTTCGTGATTTCATCCTTTGTAAATTTGGATTGTTCGAGCTTGGACCCGATTTCAGTCGCCTTGTTCTTGGTTTCGTCCAGAGTCGCAATCAACTCTTCGTTGTCGAGAATGTTGCCGGACGAGGTCGAGAGTTCATGCAACAGCATGTCCTCCAACTCGACAATCATTTGGGTGTTTTCGCTCATGTCCCGTACCAAGTCACGGTACTGCTCTTCCAGATCTGGGCGTTCGTGCGCCACGACGACGTTGAGCAACTGGTTTGCCAGCCCCCCTTGCGTGACGCTGTAGTTGATGATCATGGTCTTCCCCATCACTTCAGGGGAGTAGTGCGGGTTTGCCAGCTTCGACGTGAAGTAGAGCCGAAAGTTGGCGTCCCACTCGACGTTCTTGTCGCCGAGTTTGATCAACCGCTGCGTGCCTTCCATGAACGTGCTCTTTTCCAAAACCGGGTCCAAGATTGGGTCCAGTTCTTCGTCGACGCTTTCAAATAAAAAGGGGTTTCCGAACTGAATCGCGAGCTCCAAGTGCTTCATAAAGTCGCCATCGTTGAGTGTTTTCACTGTCAAGTTGTTCTTTTCTTCCCGTCGCTTGATCCAACTCACTGCCTGCTGCTGGGGATCGATGCACAGCGGGAATCGTGACGACTTGGTTGTCAAAATGCCGTTCTGGACCGAATGTTCATCGGCCGGTAGCCCTTCAGCGACCCACTTTTGAATCGTGGCGTCGTTTGTGAGGGAGCTCTCGAGCTTAAACGGGTCCGTTAATGGCAATTTTCGCGTCGTGATGTCCGTGAAAAAGTCTTTGTAGATCAATTCGTAGCGGTAGTCAAAGCTGAACGCGCCCGTGTAACTCAGGAACGACGCCGTGAGGAGACAGTCGCCGATCAACCGTCCGCATTGTTCGTTGAGACTCTCAATGTCCTTTGTCCAGCGAGTCTTTTCGCTGGCGAGGCCAGCCAAGAGTTTACTTGCGGCGCTCAATCGTTTCTGCATTTGGTCGGCTTGGGCTTTGAGCGCTTGCAGTTCCGTGTTTGCGGCTTCAAAGGCCGTGCTGAGCTCGCCCAAGTCCTTGGTAAGGCGTTCGAGTGTTTCCTTGAGTTCCATCAGCTCCTGTTCCTTCACCGCCTGCTCCTTCTCCATCGTTTTCACCTTGAGCTTGAGCGGCTCGACATTGCGCGCAACATCGTAGTACTTGACAATGGCAACGACCCACACCAAGAGCCCCGTGCCGGCTTTCGAGATGGACTTCATGTTGTCGATGTTCAAGTCTGGGTTCTTGAAAAACGTTTTGATCTTGGACACCATCTTGGGCGTGATTTTGTCCTTTTCGTACTCTTTCATCAACGTGAGCAAGTTGGGGTTGGACAGCATGACCTTGGCCCCTTTCCAATCCATGTCCAAGTCTTGTCCCGTCGGCCGCAGAATCAACACGCACATGCATACGGACATGACGAGTGCTGGTGGCGAAGCGAACGATTTGATTTCGGTCAAGTCGGACTTGGATAAGTCTTGCAATGCTTGTGCAGCAGCTTCGACGGCCGGGAGAGCTTCGAGTAGCGCTGCATCGGCCTCTTCCTTTTCCTTGTTGATGATCACCGTCGCCTTCTCGCATTCGATTTGCGTTTGTGCAGCGACTTCCTGCTGCTTTGTTGCAATCGCAGATTTTTCTTCAATGTTCTTGATCAGCGCCTCGCACGACACAGTCTTTTCATCGACAATAATTTTCTTTTCGCTCAATTCGATCTGCATGCGATCAACGGCCAAACTCGCTTCCACCAGCTTGGTCAACCCTCCCTTGAGACGGGCAATGCTTGCGTTCACTTTTTGGTTGTTTTCTTTGAGTTGTTGGCGGTAGTTGGAGATAAAGTCGAGGTAGTTCTTGGGAGTCACGTAGTAGTGTCGACGCAGTTCCAGTTCGAATCGATGGGCAACGGTCACGACGCGCAAGTGCGCGTGAACCAAGTGATTCACGACCTCGGGTCGGCACTCGTCAGGGATTTTCTCGTCGATGAGGAAGTAACTGGCCACGTTTCGAAGGGCATCTTCCGGCCACGAGAAGAACCAGTCAATGACGGACGCCGACACCAGTCCTGGAAAATTGCGGCATCGGACTCGCAGCGTGTTGCCAGAGGGGGACATGGCCAAGATCACGTGCAAATTTTGGCGACACCGTTGGACGTAAAATTTCCAGCAGTTTTCGTTTGTTTCAATGAGCCCGGCAGCTTTGACTTCCTGGCGAATCGACGCGCCCAACTGGTCCTTTTCGTCCTGTTCAAACAACGCTGGAACGATACCAGTCGTGAGCATGTTGTTGATGAATTCGAGGAACCCTTCCTCGACAGCATGCGCGTCCGTAAAGAGAAACACGACAGGTTTTTTGCCGAGTTTGCGGTACAGGTCCTTCAAATTCTCGCGAAACTCGTTCTCGCCGTACCCACGAGTCAGAAAGATCTCAAACAGCTCGTACCCTGCTGTGAACGTCGCCAAACGAGAGAGGCTTTGCTTACCACTACCACCAACGCCAATTAACAACGCGTGGCCCAGCGGGTTTCGAATGATGCGTAGAATTCGGCTAAGGTGTTCCAGCGCCATTTCAAACAACACCAACGTCATCGGCTTGTTGTCGAGGTTGTACGTTTCCAGGACTTCGTCAAAAATCGACCGAATGCGCTTGTACGAGTCCATGTCTTGGTACAGACGCAAGTCTTCGCCCGCGCCTGTCAAGCGATTCCGGCAATCGGCGTAATCGCCGTATATCGACGGATTTACAAGGACAGAGTCTGCATCTGCCGCGAAGTTTTCTTTCACGAGGGTGCTCAGAGCGTTGTCAACGGTCGCAATGTCAGCTGCCCCGGTCAATCGATCGCTAAAGATGCGCAGGACCTCGTTCCGCCAAAGCCGCACAAGCTTAGCAGATGTGTCGTACTTGTCCGTCGTGGCCATGCACACACCTTCACACACTCGACCGAGGTCGCGCAAGTTGAAAATGTAGTGAAACTTGGATGGGGTTGGTGGTAACTTGTCGACAATCACGTCAAAGAGGCGCAGGAGCATATCTGTCAGCTTCGTGCCAGCCTCTTTCACGGACGGGGCAAAGTTGCGCAAGTACGTCGTCAAGATGGAGCCGTAGATGTTACGAAGGACATCTTTTGTCGGCGGCGTCAAGTTGTACACGTTGAAGAGTGCAACAAAGCGCGGGTCTACTTGATTGCGACCACCACCAGGGGGACCCATCGCACCGATGTACTGCAAGTCCTTGAGAATGCGCAAGTCGAGTTCCTTCCCGCGATCATACATGCACCCTTTGCTCACGACGAAATGCAAGAGCGCAATCGGCTGCTGCGTTCCGTACAAGTCCACCTTGGGCATGTTCATGTCATCGATAAAAATCGCGAGCTTCTTGCCCGCCGGTGGGCCGTAGATTTTCCCGGTGCGCTTGTCAACGTTGGCCTGGATGTTGGTCAGCACGTCCGTGGAGCTTGTGCGGCTGGAAAAGTTGATGGCTAGCGAATTCATCGTTTGAGGGTCGAGCTCCTTCAAGTAGTTTTGGATTGTGACCGTCTTGGCTGTGCCCGACTCGCCGACAAACAAGATCGGGCGATCCGATTTCATGCACGCATTCAAAATGTACGAGTACAGCACGGAATCCGTGGTAGGAACCAAGATGTTGCTGAAGTTGAATGGTGCGGGCTCAACGTAGGCTGGGACTTTGGAATCCCATTGCTGCCATTTGTGTGTTTCGTGGTTGTAAAAGGACTCATATAGGTTTTGCGTGGGCAAGTTCGACTGAGCAATGGTCTTTATGAATTCGTCGAATCGCTTCCGACTGGAGTCGACGAGTGCTGCCCCAAGTGACCACACCATGCAAAAGACAAAAAGACCTTCTAAATCCATACGCTCCAGCGTCGCATCGGATGGAAAGTAGCTGTCGATCGCGTTACACAGTTGCTTGCACATTTCCATGTTGGAGATCGGAATCACTTGGGTGAGCTTCCCGACCACTTCCTTCCCGACCATGCCTTCCAAGATGTAATCGACACACTTGGGGACGTAATGGTCAAACAAGTCCATGAGGATCTGCTTCTCGTCACCCTTATTGTTGCGCTTCTTGAGCCATCTTTCGTAGTACGGTCGATACCCCAAGTTCTTCGGGTCCACCCACACCATCCCACAACGACTGATCGTGGCTGGCGACGCATACTGCAAATCAAACGTTTCACAGATCATGCAGCAGTGCGACTGCAGGCGAATGCGTTCGCCGTTTGGCAGGGTCAGGAGCTTGTTGTCGTCCATGACTGAGTTCATGTTTTCGACCCACACGGCGTCGACGTCGCCATCGTAGATGAGCCAGCGCTTCTCGTTCTCTTTTCCTTGGGGCAGAGGCTGGTTCAATTCTCGAAACAGCTTGGACAACACGCCGTCGGTCCAGTCGCGCGTCACAGGATCCATCGTCCCATACAATTCTGCCACCGATTGAGCTTTCGGGTTCAACACAAACATCTTGACACTTTCGTCGAGGGCAACTTTGGACGCGTTGGCCAGAGTGTGCAGCACGAGAGACTTGCCGCCCCCCGTCGGCCCAACAATCATCGACGTGTGTCGGACCAGCATCGTTTCATACATTTGAATGATCTTGTCGGTTTGGTCTTGAAACACAGTCGCATCTTGTGTCTTGTACTCGCCTGCCTCCAGGTCCGACTCGATAGCGTCTTTTAACGCGGCATACCCCACCCGCGGACAATCCAGGCCCGGGAACAAGTCGTTGATCAACCCGTGGAAGAGCGGGACGTCTTCAAATACAAACTTGGGCATGTTGCTATCACGCAATGCACGCATGAGGACCAAGTCTTCACTCATGGTGCTATATTCACGCTTCAACGACCCCGCCATGACAAGCACACTCTTGAGCGCGCGCAGGCCGAAATCGTAATGATACTGCTTACTCAGCTGCTCTCGAGACAGTTTGTACAGCACCGTCATCTTCTTTGCCAACGCGACAGCGTTTTCAAACCCTTCACTGAACAACATGATTTGACAAATCATGAGCAAATCCGGCACAATCATCGTGACGGGCCGGAAGAGAGCCTTCAGGTTGTCGGGTAACTCGGTACGGCCAGCGTACCCTGGGTTCATCGTGATGAAAAACCCGCACGTGGCAAACCCGGCCGTCCGATGGATCGAAATTTCCGTGCCGAACCCGATATCAACTGTTGGTTTGTCGTAATTGAGTGCATTTTGGATCGCCCGCAGCTGAGCTGACACCACGGACAGCACTTCAATGTTGATGCGGTTGAATTCATCAAAACAGCCCCACGCACCGACTTGCACTAGCCCCGAAAAGATGCTCCCCATAG
Organism: Aphanomyces invadans; assembly: GCF_000520115.1. Taxonomy (NCBI): domain Eukaryota; phylum Oomycota; class Saprolegniomycetes; order Saprolegniales; family Verrucalvaceae; genus Aphanomyces; species Aphanomyces invadans. The sequence continues at coordinate 1,359,939 of NW_008580156.1, forward strand.
CTTTGTAATCCAAGCCTTCACCACAATTGATCACGTAACAAGGCAGCGCCAGCGACTTGGCCAGGTCCTTTACAGTTTCCGTCTTGCCTGTTCCGGCTGGTCCGGCCGGCGATCCGCCAAGCTTGAACGTCAACGCTTGGGACAATGTCATGTAGCATCGATCTGTCAGCGGCGTGATGACAAGTCGGCCGTTCAACCCCATGTACTCGTAGCCGTATCGAAACGCTCCAGTGCATTGCCGAATCACGACGTCGTCAACGTCTTTGTCCCAATAGAAGCGCAGTTGCGACTCCCACGCAAACTCTTTCTCGTGGAGGATGGAATCGCGGACGAACGAGTCGACAATGTCGCGGGCATGTACGTCAATGATCAGCAGCGTGTTGACCTTCTTGCGCGTCGTCCTTATAAGCGGCTCGCGCACCTGCCTGACAAGGTCATTGAGTTGATTGGTTAGTTTGACCTCGAGCTCCTTCATGGCGTATTTGTTGCCCCCTGCCACCCGATGGAACACATCTTCGACTTCCCATGTCCACCAAATTTGACTGCCCACAAGGCCGACCATACCCAGAACATCGCCGAGCCACTGGGTTCTTGGCGTCCGTGCATAGTGAAACACGCCTTCCTTTGCAATGACTTGCAGCGTCACTTTCATTTCATCTTCGACACCGGTCATCCATGCTTCAACTGGCCCCTCGACGACCGAAGGCGTTCGGAAAGTAAAACCCTCGCCTTCTGAACTTTCCATAGCGGACACTTGGCGATTGTTGCGGGCAAACGTGAGAAGCTTCACGTTGTCGAACAGCTTGAGCATGTGGACTTGGATCGACGTCGGGTCGGAGCTACCGAGGACACTGAGCAGTTCGTCATCCGAGATGAAAAAGAAGCGTGGAAAAGAATTCCGCTTCGTGTCGAGGTAGTCGCTCAGACTCTTCTGGCACTTGTCCAGGCGTTCGCTAAGGCTTTGAAGAGTTTCCGTGCGGTTATCGGTCGTACACGCGTCGACAGCAATTGAATTCTTGTACGTCGTAGCCATGATTCCTTTCCAAGCTTTATCGATCGCATCGAACTTCTTGGCTTCTTCGGGCAATTGGAGACGAATATCTTCGGCGCCGATGAAAATACTTTCCAAATACATCCACTTGCGCTGGACAACGAACCAAATGTCAATGCACTCGTTGACAATATTCAGTTTCTTCTCCCATTTTCGCACGCGGTCGGCAAAACTCGTGATGAAGCGCGACCCACTCATGGTTTGGAGGTTCAGCATGTGGTCCTCCAGTGTCAACTTGAGCTCGTCAGCGGTGCGTAAGACCCACCCGCGGTCAGTCCCGTTCTTTTTGTACTTGGCAACCTCAAAGGTTGCTTTGGCCCATACGTCTTCAATTTTCGTCAATTCTTGTTCAATTTTGGTCTCTTGCATGGCTGCATTGACGATTTCAGCGATTTCAGCGCTGAATCGATGGAGCTGCATCGCAAACAAGTTGGTCAGCGTGAACGTTTTCAAGTTCATTTCAAACTTGACTTTGGTCACAGCCATTAATTCTTCCCAGTGTCGCGGCTTCATCGCGTCGTTTTTGAGGGACGCAATCAGCGGGATGCTTTCTTTAAACGCAAAGATTTGCTTTTCGACTTCTTGGAACGTCGACATGGCACGGAGATCCTTGGGAAACTTGCGGCATTTCTTTTCGAGCTCGTCGATCCCTTTTGTCATAAACGCAACGTCCAGTTCAACCCACAACACGGACGCCATTGCCGAGATAAACTCCTTTTGCTCAGTGTACAAGGCATAGACACTCTCTTGTTTCTCGAGGGCTTCCGTGATCTCTTGCAATTCGGGATACGACGTCAAAGGCAGCGCAAACAAGTTCTCTGCGTTTACAAGCTCTTGCCTTCTCGATTTGAACACACCCAATCGCTTCTTGAAATCCTGAACTAACTCCAAGCCTCTGTCCAAGTCGGACGTAGTGGCCCCAGGTCCACTCGAAAAGAACTCGGATCGCATGTCCTTGCATTCGGTCGCAAACGTGAGTGTGTCTTGCTTGGTCACGACGCGAAATTGATCCTTGACGCGGATAAGTCGCAGGTCCTTTGTCTTGCTGGCCAACACGAGTTCGTGCCACCTCGCTTCCAGTCCAAAGGCTCGGTTGGTTTCAGTGGCATCAGATAATTCAATCCCATACGTTTGAAGTGTTCGGTAGCGCTCGACGATGTCGGTGTACTCGAGTTCCATCTCCATCCCAGCAGCGGAAATCACTGCGATCGTGTTGAGCAACGCTTTGAGCGACGCAAGGTCGCGTGGGTCGCTCTGCAAGTCGAGCTCGAACGCGTCCATTTTCGACGAAATCGCCGCCAGTTTCTTCGAGCTGAGCTCGTGCAAAATCTTGCCGTAGTCGTCCTTCCACTTTTCCGATTGCTTCGCGATCGTGACGGCTACAGCGAGACAGTTGATCTGGAGAAAGTCTGTCTCTTTTTCAGTTGGCTGGTTGCGAACGCTCTCGGCCAGGCGGGCATACGACGCCATTCTCGTGTCGAAGTAGACGCAACTAGGCTTTTTTTCACCCAGTTTGTCCAACGCAGACCGGCGCTTGGCATTCCACAAGCTGTACACAGTGTCATACCGACGCCACGAGTCCAGGTACTTGTTGATGATGTTGAATACTTTGTGGATTTCCTGGTTGAGACTCAGCGTCATTTTGATCACGTACGGGTTTTGCGAAATGTCCGAATAGAATGTAAACAGGACGGGCTCTTCGTCTTCGTTCATCACCTGCGGCTCGGTTTCTCGGCACGTGCCGTGCATCCACCGGACAAACGATTTGGCGCTTTCTACAATGTGCTTGACGCACTTGCTCAAGTACTTGTACATATCGGACAACGACGGCGTCACGACTATATCCTTGCCGTTCATCGTGGCTTTGATTTTGCACAGTGGGGGGCGCTTGAGCTTCTGGTCCGCCTTGGTCAGGTCTTTTTGGTGGACGTTGAGCAGCGCTTGAAAAGTCGTCATGGAACCGACAATCATTTTCGTGATTGCGTTGAAAATGCGCCGTTCCCAGTACATGTAGTACGTGGCGAGCTTGGCACTGTTCCCGGTGTTGACACCCGCGACGACTTCTTCGACTTTGATCAAGAGCGGGCCAATGCTCCGGTAATTTTGTACGAGCTCGTCGATGCGGGTCGTTCGATTGCGCTCCATGAGCTCGTAGAATTCACCGACCTCCGTGATGACGCCGTCTTCGTAGTCGCTAATTTTGATCAGCATCGTGTTTTCAATCGCCACGACCACTTCGTCGATCATCTTCGAGCTCTTGTGAACTTGACTCACGATGTTGCCAAACTGGTTGAGGGCCTTCAAGCACGACTCTACAAACGACACGATGCGCTGCGAGTTCCAGTTGAGTGGGTAAAACCCAACACGCAGCACGTCATCGAGATCCTTGAGCTGGCTGCGAAGCAAGTGTGCTTCGACGGGTGATAGGCTCCCCAACAGTGTATCGTACTGCTTTAGCATCATCTTGAGGTCGTGCACGATCTGGTGGTATTTGTCTTCCTGGAGCGTCACATTCAGCGCTTCTTCCGGAATATCAAATCCCAACCGATCCATGTACTTGGCTTCGCGGATAATCATCGACAGTTCCGGAGCGAAATTCGGGAAGTAGGGTGGCGGGGGCAGCTTTAGCACGGGGTTACCATTCTCGACTTTGGTTGTTTCGAGCAGCGCTGGACCCAGAATGGGCTGTTTGAGGTACTCGTTCGTGAGAGACGGGACTCGGCTTTTCCACTCTTGATGGAGCCCCTTGATGTACGCGTCCACAGCCCTGGCAAACACGAGATACTTGTCCTTGACCTCTTCGCCATGGGGACTCTTGAGCAAGTCGTTCATAGCACGAAAGCGCATAATGGGTTTCTTAGCGCGATGGTACAATGCACGGGCCCATGAAATCGCACCACCGACGGGGGGATGGTTCTTGTAAATGGGCGGATTGTTTTTGTACAGTTCAAATTGTTCACTGAGTTTCTCGAGCTCTTTTGTGTACTGCATCAAGATGTCCTTGTACTTCTCCATCATTTGCTTGTTGATGCTTTCTCGCGACTGGATGTTTTGAAAGTTCTGGAGCAAGTCAAATGCGCCTTCGGCACTGCGCAGTTTTTGAAATGACGTGTCGATAAATTTGCGCGTCATCGATTCGATCTCGCTGACTTTTTCGCGGAATTGCACCATCACGCTCTCCCAGCTAGTCTTGTACCCGCGGTCGAAGATCCGAAACGGGACGTTCTCGAATGGCGAAATCAAACCTTCCACCCGCGACATGACGTCGTCGATTCCCTGGGAGTCCCCCGTGACGGACTTCAATTCGGGACCGAGGAACTTGTGGAATTGATCCAACACTGTCGCAACTTCTTGGAGGTTTTCGCAGATCTTGGCCATGTAGTTGGTCTGGTCGAACAGTCGCTTTCGATCAAACTCCCACCGATGGTCTGTCCCGCTGGCTTCAATACGTTCACGGACTTTCATGTACGTTGCATGCCACAATTCGAGCACCATCTTTGCTTCTTCGATTGCGTGGAGCGCGGCCTCGGGAGATTTGCGCAGAATCGTGTGGATATTGATCTCTAATGCCACCTTCTCTGCAATTTCCGACGCGATGCGCTCCATGAGCGGCACCATGCGCTCATCGGTGTTGTAGTGACGTGAAATGATCCACACCATGCGAATTGCATTCATCATGGACGGCAGCGTGTCGGCGATCGTACTGAACGATCCGCTCGCAATGTTCTTGAAATGCCGTTCGAGAGTCGTGAGGAACTTGACGTTATCTTTTGCTTCGATGTATAGCTTGCTCAGTTCCGAAAAATGGTATCGAAAGGTCGATAGGTTCGACGCTTCGATCAAATCGAGGAGCGCTAGCATCTTTTGGACGTTCGGCATGTTGATTTGCTCGAAAATCGTGCTCAACGTCGCGTTTCGCTCGCGCCAGAACTCGATTTCTGCTAGCGGACCCTTACGCTTGGGTGCTTTGCGAGTCTCTTGGTCCACGACCATCGCAACTACCTTGTACCATTCGTCCAGAGCTTGCTCAACCTACCAAATAATCACTCGTGCATGGGCGAAAGGGTACCACGAGTGGAATTACCGCGTTGATGAGCTCGTAGTCGTCAAGGCAATTCTCCGGGTCGTCAATCGTGACGTTTGGGATCGTCAAGTGAACGTCGCCTTGAATTTGCTGCATTGCGTTTGAAATTTGCGACGCAAACTTGAGTAGATTGCCTCGAAATTCATTTCGTACGGCGTCAATCACCTAGTTCAGGTGAGAAACACCAAAGTGGGCGGTTCCAAGTCTCGTGGAAGGAATGTGCGCAAGCAATGCGGTATTCGGTCGTACCTTGAGGGCATGATGGGTCTCGGCCGCTTCGTTTTCAAGGGCTCCCTCCGCCACCAACTTTGGGTCCAAAATAGGAATGAATACGTGGCAAATGACCCCTTCCAGGTTGGTCAAGAGGTCGCCCGTGGAACATCCCACTTCGATGTTGGTCGCAATGTCTTCACTGCCGTCGTCTTGGGGTTTGATCACAACGTTTCCATCCCCGCTTTTGATGAAGAACACGCACGGGCGATCGTGGACTTGTGTGTCCGGAGGAAGCACGTTGGAGCTCACGTTGCAAATGATCCGCGATTGCTTTTCAGTCAATTAGACTCATGTTCCGGGTCCGAACGAGGTGCAGTGTGAGTGAACGTACACGCTGAACGACAGTGCGCACTTGTTTGACCTTTTGAGTCGCTAACGCAACTGTCTCGGGTACGATATCTCCCGACGATGCGCCCGTGGCCAAATTCAAAGCTTGTTCGTCTTCGTCAACGGTGACACCACCATTGTTGTCCGTTGAAGGGTCTTCAGGTAACGCGTTTCCTTCTTTGAACTCCGCTTCGGCTAAAGGAATAGAAATGTCATGCGTCCTTCCACGAATGCTATCTTATTGAGCATACGCTTGGGTAAAGTATCGTTGGCGGTAGCAGGAGCAGTTGGAACATCCACCTCTTCTTCGATTTCCACTGCGCCGTCAAGGGTAAGGAGCAAGTCATGTCGTTCTCGTCGTACCTTCTACCTCAACGTCAAGTTTAGACGTGAAGAAGAACAAAACTGCGCCTGCGCTTGTGTCGGCGGAGAAGAATCGCTTGAAGAGCTCGCGGGTCGGGAGTTTCTGCGCAGGAGCCCACATTTTCATTCAGAGAAGCCAAGTGCACTGAGATTTGTACCTTCACCGCGCTTTTCGAGTTCTCTTCGAACACGCGGTTGTAAGACTCATCGTCGATATCTAGTCCTTTGCACACAAGCCGTCGGGTCCACCTCGATACCTCATCCATGTCTACCGCACTTCTTGGTGCGGCAGTTCAGTCGTCTCGGCGCGCGACTTCTCAAGTAACGCGATGGTGGATTGGTTCGACTCGTGGTTAAATTCACTTGCATCTTCCTATTTGTATGAATATTTGAATTCCTATATTTAAATACGCCTGCTCCAGTAACTGCCGTCGGTTCAACACTGAATGTTGGTCGACAATTCTGTTTTCGTTCATTTATATCAGAATATCATCATTTATAATACATCTAAATCGATGGGGAGTTTGCGATTTCACTTACACTGGCAGAGCCTGTTGAGTCTGATGTTGAAGGAGGAAGACAAGGTAGACTACTTCGTAGTGCGCTAGTTGATAGCCGTGTTGTATAACGGGTTCATTTTGGCGATGTTGCCAGGCAAAAGCTGCGCGTAGGGACAACAGCGTTATGTGTTGAAAATATTTCGAAGAAACGCGGCATCCAGGAAGGTATTTGAATAGAAATGGAGCTGTGTGCCTCTTTTAACCGTCGTCAGCACACTATGTCCTCAACTTGATGCCTTGTAGCTGCCGACTCCCAAAGGACTCGAGGCGAGGGTTGGAAAGATTGTGAAGTTGCGAACGCCATTGCACATAGGTGGTGGTCTGGATGCTCAGCTTTGGTGCGGGTTGGCCGTGGCACGAGGTACTTCCCGCTGCACTCGTGCAGATGCTTGGATGAAGATATCTTGGCGAATAGCTCGCGCGATTCCAAGGAGAATCACGAGGATGAGCAGGAGATCGTCGAGGTAACCCAGCACACCAAACACCATTTCAGGCATCATGTCCACGGGGCTGATCAAGTATAACAGAGTCACGATGCAGTACATCACTCTCATTGGAGTCCAGAGCTCCAGCGTCGACTGCCGTCGTGGCCGTCGTGCCCAGTTCAATAGCGTTGGGAGGTCGGTCAGTTGTTGGAGTAGCGAGATCTGCATGCTCGTGAGTGGTGACCCATTCACGGATGTAAAGAGGGTACCTTTTGACCTGCACGCACGTTAAAGGTGTCAAGCTTTCGCAATGCTGAGAGTCCTTCTTGCGACGAAATTTCTACAGGGGAGTAGAACGTGTGGACCAAATGGATCTACGAACGAGGAATCGATGCTGGTTTGAGGAATGTACGGTTCGGGTACGTATTGACGACAGTAGGGGCATGGATAGTCTAAACGCCGCGACGCAAAGTAGCTCGTCAGGCACGGGGTGCAGAACCCGTGGCCGCAGTTCGTTTCGCAAGCAAGTCTAACATCCGTCAGGCAGATCGGACATGTTGAGTTGGCATGCCGCGGGCGTGTCTTGGCATGGACCACCGCGGCCTTCGGTGTTGCCTTCTCGTAGGTCGGTGTGAACACGTGAAATACAAGGAACGCCAGGCCTGCTGTACTGACAAGAAACACAATCGCTGCAAGGACAACTTCCTCGCCGACACCTTGGACCTCGAACATGGCCACGAATGGGAAATGCGACTGAGTATTTTGATATCTCGTCGCTGATTGGTTTAGACCAGCTTTGATTCATCGCTTTGATTGGACCATTTCGAAATCGCCAAACCATTGTGCAACACGACGTTTCGGCCTTGACCTGGCGGGAGGGTGGTCATACCAGTGCGGAAGTGCTGCGGCAAGCTATCACAGGCAACTTCGATGAAAAAGCTACTTAAACATGCGATGGCAAAGCCCTGTCACGATTCTCCGTGTGCTGTGGCCCAAGCTCTTGACTTTCAAGAAAGACCAAAACCAGGGCTTTGTGTTCGTGTGCAAAGGTTCATGACTACTCGCAGGATAGACTGAGGCACAGCAACACCAGTGGTGAAATTTTCATGTGGCGCCCACGTCTACAAAGCGCCATTGCACGGTTTTTCCGTTTCCGCTGTCGTCGACTGTCGCTGTTCAAACACTGTGACGCCTGGAGATTTAGTTCGACGTTCGAACCCTGCCGTTCTTCACAATGCTGCACGTAGCGACAGGAGACAAGCGGACGAACGCCCCTCGTCGAAAGACCACGAGCAACTGGCCGATCAACTGGCCGATCCAAATTGGTGTCAGAGACTCTTGAGGGAATTTGTTGAAAAATCGACATGACAAACTCAGCTCATAGCTGATTGGGCAGCCCTTGTCTGATTGTGCGTTTTGATTGGATACAACAGATGCCCGAGCAACGAACTGCGACGCTTCAACGATGCCGAACCAGGAGGACGGGGAGCAGCCTACGGAAGCGCCAACGTTCGAAGAAGTATGGAGCGCCATGCCTTCTGGATTTGCCGGAAGCCTGTTCAACTGTCTCGAACGATGCGATCAACTCCACTTGATGCAAGTGAGTTCTCGACTTGCGATGGACTCGAAACGAGACGAGGTACACAACGAATTCCATGGGCCGCTTTCGTGATCGATGTCAAGTAGTTGTGGGAAATGGTGGCGCTGGAGCGATTTGGATTGAACCGTGAGGAATTTCAATGTGGGTGGTGGAAGACATGTGTCCAATTGTACCATTACCTGGACGACTCGGTCGCGCTCTGCACGTATGTGCAGCAACAGAATGCGTTCAGCTTGGGCTATATCAATCGCGACATCAAAGAACGCATTCAACACCAGCTTTTATCGATGATTGAGTTGACGTCGAATGGTCGGGACATCGGGAGCCGTCGTCACTTGTTTCGCCTGCATGTCATCAAGTACTTGGTTCGACTCCTGAGTTGCACCATCATGGGAATTCGCGATTTGGTGTGTGGGGCCCTGGCGAATCTTATTTGCATTCAAAATGGCAACGGTACATCCACTGGTGCTGCGAAGTCAAATGACGATTTGCGCGAGTGCATGAGCCATGCAATTGAACAATGTCGCGGGGACAGACAATTGAAAGACTTGCTGTTGTCCCCTCAAGTGTGCGAATGCGGGCCAGGGCCAACTAAGCATGCGGCTCGAGTGCTCTTAAACATGACGTTTCCAGCCGACCAAGTGCTTTGCGGCGCCAAGGATATTTGGGAAGGCTACATTGCGGCAAAATCAAACCATCCCACCGTCGACGACGAACTGTGTTTTCACCATCACACGACGTCGAGTTGGCAAATCACGTACCGCCATGGCAGCGGAAGGGTGTACCGAAATGCTGCCGTCAATTGGACAGTGTCGCAACGTGGTGCGTTGCAAGGCACTGGCCGCACCGACGAGCCGGAAGCACCGTTGACGTTGGAAGGGTACATTCACTCGAGACCGGGAATACACAACGTCGAATTTACGGTGGCATTTGGCAACCGAGGCAAGCCATACGGACCGTTACCGATAGCGCACATTGCGTTCTGGTCGTCCAAGCAACAAGACAAAATGTGGGGGGTGTGGGAGGTCGGCTCTTCCCCAGACCAGTACAAACTGGGGACCGGTGGCGTGTTTTGCATGACTCGCGTGTCGTAGTAGAAGGCATCGCCATTGCCATTCAAACGTGGCATGTGCGAAACGTCGACATCGTCGCATCAACTGCAAAAATCACAGATATCCGAAATATCGCGGACGAAATATCCTTTCCGTTCATATTATGAAGAAAATAACTCTGGCCTCCAAGACGTAATTTATCCACCAAATCTTTCGTGTTGTGTGTTGACAGATGACGACAGTGCAGGCGCCACCCCAGACGGGTCATGCCCTCTCGTCACCTTCCTCGGTGCCGTCGCCGCTCTCTCCAGAAGATTCTGGCTCGGTATCTTTAGGATTGCCACCTAGACGGCCACCATCCATCACCACAAGCGTCGCAGAGGCACGAGAAGCACCCAAGGCGACGTCGGAGGTTCCGGTCAACGAGACGAGGAACCAGTCCAAGTACGACTTTGTGAAGGTTCGGGTGTGGGTTGGAGACCACTTCTACGTTCTGTCGCGGTATTTGGTGTGTCGCGCGCTGGTGTCGACAAAGATCAATTCGCGGGATGCTGTGACAATCTCACTCGAACTCAAAAAGGTACAATGCTGGAGTCACATCGTCGAACTCATCGCTTGAACTAGACCCTGGTGGACTTGGCGCTTACTGACATTGCGCAAGAGCAGTTTGAGAACTTCCTTTACAAGACGATGTTGGTCTACGGCTATGGCGAATCTCATGTCGAGTGCTATCGCATGATGAGCGCATTTCATCGGAATCGCACGCCACTGCTCATCTTCTTGGCGGGAACTTCGTGCTTAGGCAAATCCACACTAGCCACCAAGGTAGACGACTTTGCATTCTCTGCGTCGTTTCCGATGCCGACATATCTGGATCATTGTGGGGAATAGCGATCCTGACGACCAAACTAGCTGGCCGATCGACTCAATCTTTCAAGCGTCCTGCAAACCGACCTCATCTTCGAGCTCATGTGCAACTTCTCGGGGTAAGTGACACTACACTGTTTTCGTATGTTAATTCGTCGAGTTTAGCAAGTCGGAAACGTCGTTGTCCGACACAATATTTGCGTCCGAGGAAGCACTCTTGGCGCAGTACAAGGACGATTGTTCGATTGTACGCAAGGGGGTCAACAGCGATATCGACAAGTGCTTGAAAGAAGGCAAGTCTCTTATCATCGAGGGGCTCCACATCGACCCACGTCTGTATCAAGCGGAGGTTGCCAGCCACGTCCCATCCGGGGGAATAGTTATTCCGTTCTTGCTCACGATCAACGCAGACGATCACAAGTCGTTCATTGAATCATCGCCCGACCCTCGATACAAACTCGAGAAGGCGGCCAATTGCTTCAAGAGCCTCCAAGCTGTCCAGACGTACCTGAAAAAGGACTCGGCGCCGTTCATCGAAATCCCCGTTGACATCCATTCGTTGCATGGGACACTCGATGCCATGCACGACGTCGTGCTGCAGCGCATAGAACAGGTCTACCGCTCCACGGCAGTGAGTAACTCTGCATAATGCTTTTCCCCTCGAGCTCTGCATGGACAAGTCCCGTTTGTCCTCGGCGTCGTCTGGCCTTCGCACCCCACGCTCGACTACGTCACCGAAATTGGGTTGAAGTACGGACATGGAGCGGCCATTGGACGGTTTTGATTGGCCCGATTGCTCCTTCTTGAGCTCGGATTGGATAGAACTTTACTCGCCGACGTTTGATTGGCCCGTTGGTAAATATCAACTCTGGGTTTCTGGTTTGTCACGAGCAAGTTTGACTTGTTCTTTCAGTTACCAATTCTTCTCCAACATGGTGGGGCGCCTCGGTCCTCTTGCCATTGCCGCGGGTATCATGGTTGTTGGCCTTGCAGCGATAACGTCAAGCACCACCACGAAAAGTTCACGAAAGACCGTGTCACGTGGCAGTCGTCCGTGTCGTCTTCCTGCAAGTGCACAACCCACTCGACAGCGCCGGTCGTATTCGCGGTGTCGACCCGCCAACAGCAACTTAAACGACAGATCACTACGACTCGCACCACGGCGATTCCCTCTCTACGCTATCCCTGAAGAAGACGACACGACCACAACGATCAACACAGTACCGTCCGTCCCGTCGAAAGCAGACATGGACATTGCATGGAACATTCACGTCATGTCAAGGCAGCCATCTCTTCGAGAAGACTTTTCGCACGTGACCTTATCACCCGTTGCTGTCAGCTGATGCAGTGTGCAATGCCTCTTCTTTCAACGATCGACACACGCCATCCTCGTGCTCACGCTGTGAAATCTTCCACGATTGCAACCTCGCACGACGCACTTCCTTGCTCCCAACTCACTACCAATGTGACCCTGTTCCCCCACGTGATGAACCGGCACGCCAGGACCAGCAAGCAAGTCGTAGGTTGCGCATTTCCCATCTTAAAACATATCAAAGGGGTTGGTCGACGTTGGTTTTTGGCTTCTACACGTAAATCGTGTAAGTCGATGGAACAAAAACAAACACGACGCGCACAACGTACACAGGGGCGACGACAATATTGGGATGGTACGAGTTCGACTGGTTGTTGCTCGCGTAGTGTGGCTGGTTGGCAGGGAATCCATGGGACTGAAACTACGATAGTCGCCATGAGCGAACGAGCCAAGTGGCGTCCCTCAACATGTACTACCTGATGCGTTGGCAAAACGTGATATGGCGTCGATGCCGCGGTACTGCTCTTGATGCCAATGTCCAATGACGCGAATGGGTCGACGAGGGATTTCTGGGGCGCAGTGTCCTGCATGGGGGTGAGCTCATGTTGGGTGCACTTGAAACGAATGCTACCTTGTTGACAAATGAATGGCTCGAATATGCAGCCGGGTTGCTGGGAAACGCCGGGTTCGACGCTTGGTTCGACGAGTACATTGCATCGAACGGGGTGGCTTTCGTGGGAAAGTAACCAGTTTGTTCCACTGGCGGATGGGGCTTGTGTTGCGTCGCTTGAGGCGCGTACGTGGTCGACGGAGTGCTTCCAAACGCCGATGAACCAGACTGGGGCTTCGACGGCGGAGGTGGCTGGCCCCACAGATCCACGGCAGCTGCCGTGTTGAACGATGGTGTCTGGTAGGTGGCAGTTGGGGGATCGGGTGCTACGAGTGTGTCAAAGGCATTGAATGGATCGACGCTGGCGGTAGTAGCTGCAGGTTTTTGAACGGGCGCGTCGATCGACGCAAATGGGTCATGTGCGGAGGCCTTCGTAGTGAATTGTGACGACGATAGTGTTGACGCAGGAGTTGCGAACGCGTTCGAGAACGGGTCGGTCTTGGACGTCGGCACGACCGCATCGAAATCGCCAAAGGGGTCCGACATCACCATCGCTTTATTTGTCGACGTTGATGGAGCTTGCTGACGAAGCACGGGAGCTGGGGAGGTCGGAAAGTCTTCGAACGGATCGTGACTGCGTGTGGCCACAGGTGGATGGAAAGCAGGGGAGGTGTCGAAGGAGCCAAAGATGGAATCGACGGGCTTTGTGGAGGTCACGGGTTCTATACAACATGTGACGTTTGGCGCGATCGCCACGAGATGAGGTACCTCCGAACGGCTGAAACGCGGTCGGGTGTTGGTGAGTGCCAACGGTGGCTGCTTTCGGAGACTGGAAGAAGTTGACAGTGGCTTCGCTCGTGCTCGAGTTGTGTGAGTCGAAGTCGGCGACGAAATCAGCTTGCCCAGTGGGCTGCTGGTCGAACGACGCAAAGTCGGCGAAGTCGACTGCCGCCGTCGATTGTTGATGTTTGTCGAAGCTAGAAAAGTCACCAAATGCCACCGATGCTTGCGGGGTCGACGAAGACGGTGGCGGCGCGATCTGGAACGGATTGAAGTCGACGGGGGCAGCAGGCTTGGGTACTGGTTGCTTCTTCACCTCCTGCTTGATAGGCTCTGGTCTTGGCTTGGGCTCCTCGAATACCCATCTGAACGGCGAACTTGTGAGCAATACGAGGAAGGATGAAAGAATTTCTACCGTCGATCAATGTAGACGTCGCGGATGAAGTTGCGAATGCGATCGCGAGAGTTCAAGTTGGAACTGGGTTGCGAGTTGACGTCAAAGCGCGCAAGCCAATATTTGTGAGCTGCCTGCACCACCGACGCACGTGAGATCAATGGGCCAATGTCATGAAGACCGACCTCGTTCCCGCCAACCTTGATAATGTTGTTCACCTCGGTGTCGGTGAATGTCGACATGGAAATGGATTTAATGCGATGGGAGAATTCCCGGCTATCACCAACGACCACGCATCAGCCAAACAACAACGATGTTAAGAAAGGAGGCGCGGAGACGTACTGGATGCCACTGCACATCGTGCATATGAACGTGTTAAAGTCGAGGCAAATGTATTGCGGTCCCTACGCCGACGACAATTTGTCACGAGAGGGGCCACCTCGACTCACATACATACCATTTCATTGCAGTCGAAGCATCGGCGGTTGGCCGAGGACCCCTTCTGGAACTCTCGGATCGCCTTGATATGCTTTTCATCAACTTTCTTCTGGTCCACGGCACTCGAAGCCATCGTGCGGGATGCGCGGCTGAATTCACACTGTTGCGCCGTCACCAATATGGTGGTGGCCTTGCGGTGGTTTCGTGCACGCTTCTCGTAGACGAAAAATCCCGCTGCCAGTTTTATTACTTTCATTGGATATTTGTATGTTGATTTGGAAACCTAGAAAAAAATGCCTCCCGAGCTGGTCGAAATACCCAGGGAGAGAAAACCGACGAGCCAATCACATCGCGCCAACTATTCCTCCAGGCCTAAATATAGGCCAAGGACGGCGGCGATGGTGGGGCTGATCCGATGGTACGATGGAAATCCGACAAGTTTCATCAACATTGAAGCGAGATGAGGGGGTAACTGGGACGCACTGGAGGCTGCGAAGGGCGGCGCGCGACAGAACGAGCGCTGACGTTATGAGCCATAGATTTGCCACTGGAAAGTGAACACGCTATGGAAACACTTCACACTGTTTCAAGTCTAGGCCAGGAACCATCTACCGAGGGTTCTTCGCCAGTGGGAATGGGAGGCGTCGGTGGCGAGGAGCGACGTGACCACCAGCTTCGCACAAGCCCTGCCGTCTACTAGTAAATCGTGTGCTCATTGCAATTTTGCACCCCCGACTCGGCCAGTGTTGGAGTTCACACTATTTATGCGCGACATGACAGCGGAGCTAACCGAGCGCCAAAACCTAACAGAAAGCCGTACTTAAAAGGATGTATTTCAAAAAGCTCAAACCGCTTCCACCAACATCATCTTGAAGCAGCACGATGCGAAGCTGCCAGATTGTCATGGGCCCTGCGGGGACGGGGAAGGTTTGCTAGATTGAAGGTGGGCTCAAGTCTGACCTCCAAGTGTGTGGTGGTAGTCCACGTATTGCAAGAACATGCACGAGTTTTGTGCTGCGAGTGGACGACTGACGTACGTGGTGAACTTGGACCCTGCCGCAGAGTCCTTTGACTACCCCGTAGCTTTCGGTAGGACAGTGCTATGTATCGTTGCATGCTCATATATGTGTGATACTGTTGCCTAGACATTCGCGACTTGATCTCCCTCGAAGACGTGATGGAAGAGCTCGGTTACGGCCCAAACGGCGGTCTTGTCTACTGCATGGAGTATACATGCTCATCGAAGCCATTCATTCACATCCATCCTGTCATAGGTATTTGATTCAAAACCTCGATTGGCTGCAGGACCTGCTCCTTGAGTACAGCGATGACGACTACTTTATCTTCGACTGCCCCGGTCAGTCTCGATGAAAACAAAGACATTTCTGACGGGAGGCTACAGGTCAAATTGAGCTATATTCGCACTTGCCAGTCATGAAGCACCTCTGCACTGCTCTTCAAGAGTGGAGCTTCTCAATTTGCGGGGTCTATCTGGTACGTCCGTTGTGTGCTCACTCGTTCAACTCGAGTGTGATGATGCCCCCGACTAGATCGACTCACTGTTTATTTCGGACCCGTCCAAGTTCATTTCTGGCATTCTGTGCTCACTGTCGGCCATGGTGCAATTGGAACTTCCGCACGTCAACGTACGTGCTGTCGTTTCTCGTTTCATCTGTCATTCGCAATGTGCAGGTCTTGACAAAATGCGATTTGGTGGATGAACAAGAACTGGAAAAGTACCTCGATCCGTCGTCTGGGTACTTGCTGGAGACGCTGACGAACGCAACGACAAACAAGTGGCAGCCACTCAGTCGCGCTGTCTGCAACGTCGTACGAAGCTCTGTGAGCCGTCCATGGGCATTCGTTCATACCGATGGCTAGATTAACGATTACAGCATGGTCGCGTTTGTCCCGATGAACATCACTGACGAAGAAAGCATCGAGATGGTACTGCACCATATTGACCACGCCATCAACTACGGCGAAGACGTCGAACCAAAGGTACGTTTATAACGACCGTTGTTCCAGCCTCATGCCAGCTTGCTGCCTACCTAGGAACCAAAAGATGACATGGCGGACGAATAAACGGACCGACACAGTCCCATCATGCCACAGCAACACCTGCTAAAGACACAACTAAGTTTCCCTCAACACGTATACAGTATTGCAATTCCCACCTCGAAAACGTCCAAGCGTTATGGACACAGTCACTCTCAAATGATATTGCTGTACAACGACTCCACGTCCTCTGCACCTACTCTACCGACGTGTGTCACTCAAGGCACAGCACAGTCTCTGCAGCATCCCCAGAGTGCCGGGACGTAGCTGCCGTCCCATCAAGAAAAATCGTGCATAAAAGCAATCGTGGTAGTGGAAAGCCGCCCTCGGGCCTTGGGCACTGATTTTCCTGTGTTGGCATCGTCAATTATGGACACGATGTCATCGCCGCAAGGCGATGACATTCAAGAGATAGTTTGGTTGGTCATGGAACGGTAGCATCTCGGCAGCATGCCACGGCAACAAGTGCGGCGACATATTGTTGTTATGATTTGAGCCAATTTCTACCATACCCGATAAGAGGGTACTGCGACGGTGTGGTTCGCGCCGGTAATTCCTTGGTCGCCTTGTAGTATACCATAGCCTCCTGGAACTGTGCGAGCCGCTCGTACTTGTCGCCTTTCATCCATCGTTCCGCTGCTTCCATGAAGACGTCGAACATGGCTGTCTCTGGTTCTTCATGATAGAAGGACATTTTGACAAACCCATGGAGGCCTCGCCTATGCACTTTCTTGACTACCGTGGCGAGCTCGAGGTCGTGGACGACGCGTACACGGGCAATTTCTGCCGACACATCGAGGTCCTCGTCGGGTTTGATAAGAGGGTTGTCACGCTGCAAGAACACGTAGACTGTGGGAGGAGGGCGGGGCTTGGAATATTCGACGTGGTTCTGCATGTTCAACCTCTGTTTCGGGCAAATCGGAAACACCGTCTCATGCACGTCAAGTTGGTGCACGACAAGCAACTCGTTGGTGGGAAAACGAAGCCGGCATCGCTTACGGCCGTTCATGATGTGGCACTCGAATGCATCAGGGAGCTCGCGCACTCGGGGCCGTGCATATATGCATCGAGGACATTTGCACCTGAAATCGTCGACTCGTTCTTCGAGCCACCCCATGGTTGTCGTTTCCGATTGCAGCACGTCCTGGGGTTGCGACTGCACCCCTGCCATCAATTTTTCCTGATCATCGTCTTCAGAGGCTTGCGCCGCACATACATCAGCCTCCAAGTCGCTGTCGTCCTCGGAGGCCTGCGCCGCACAAACGTCGGCTTCTTCCAAGTCGCCGTTGCTCTCGATGAATTCCATGTTCAGTTGGAACACAAAATGTGCCAAACGATTTGATTGGTCAATAGCGCGCCATTGGCAGGTGAAGTGCCGCAAATCCTGATGACCAAGCGCGCAGAATGGACGGCCGGGGAGCCCGTGGGTTCAAACGAGCATGGACTTCACTTCACGTCGACAGCGTCAAGCTTTTTGTCAGAACATCTTCCGGGCGCGCCGATCATGCCCGATTGCGTGCACTGGTCGGCAGACAGCAAGCTTGCGTGCGTTACGGACGAGAATATCATGATCTCGACGTACCTCAACAAAGACCTAAGTCGCTTCCTGCTCCACCCGCCATTTCTCACGCGCTACTTCTTGCCACTGCCTGCAAAGCACACGGACTATCCAGAGCCGCCGACGCTCGACGGCATTCACGAAGACGAGCTGGACGCACCCGGCACGACAACGTGTCGCATTCTGAACGAACAGGCGAGAAAACAGTCGTCGAATCCGAGGGAAATCTCTCTCACGAAAGGCGAGCTCAGCATGACGTTCACAGCGGCCGTATGGGGTCCTCGAGGTATGTCGTCACATTACGTCGCAGGGATTCGCACGGGGATTTTTGGCAGGATCTGCTCCCAACATGTCGTGCGCGATTGCGACACTGACATCAAACGGCCAAGTCGGCGTAAACTACCCGTCTGCGCTGGATCTGCAGTGGAAGGAAGTGGTGTCCGTGTCCAAGCACCTCAAGCGTCATGTTGCGGCCAACGACTGGTCGTCAACGGACGCTACCACTACTGCCGACTTGCTCTTTGCAGTGCCGTTGCCGCGATTCCCTGTCCAGTACAGGTCCAAAGCGTCGGTTGGGAGAGCTTCCGACGCAAAGCGCCAAAAGGTTTCGGCAGCATTCGTTGAAGCGTCCGACCTCGTCTCTGTCACATCCCTTGCGTGGTCGACTGCTACCCACGACGCATCGAGTGGCAGGAATGTCTCGTACTTGGTACTGTGCGGGAAGGTGCTCACGACTGTGTGGCGATTCGTCCACGACATGCGTAGCTCGGATGTGTCGCGGCTCGAGGACGCGCCGATTTCGACGGGGGTGACCCGACAGTATGGCTGGCCCACGTGCTGCACGTGGATGCACATGGAAACAAATGCGTTCGCCATGGGCACTTCCAGTGGAAATGTGCTCTTGATGCGATTGACTGTGCACTCGAAAGGCGGCGGCGCAACGATGGCCGTGGAGCGTGTCATGAAAACGCCACAGATGCAGCCCGTGTACGCAGTGCAGTACTCGCTGACCAGTGTGTGCGTCGGTGGTGGCAGCTCCATCACGGTATGGCCTGTTGGCAACGATGACGACGCGGCCGACCCCCGTACGTGGGTCGCCCATGCCAAAAATATATCGAGCTTGGAGCTCAACCACTGCGACGATGGGCACATGCTGTTTTCGAGCTCGTCCGATGGGTGTGTCAAGTGCTGGAACATTCGAACGGGCGACCAAATTCCCATCGAGTACGACTTCACTCTCTCGTAATGGTTGAGTTACAATGGCGTCTTGCCTAGCTACCTCCCCGTGAACAACTACCCGATTTACGGCCTGGCACTGTCCCCGAACGCCGTGCAACTTGCGGTCGGCTACGTCTGCCCTCCAGCGGCAAAACCTTCCCGGATCACCCAAGCCGTAAGGATGAACACGCGCGCTGCGCATTTTAAATGAACCAAGTACCTCTGATCGATTCTGCCACAGGACACAACGTATGCCCGGTTGTCGAGTGGCCTCGAGTGCTTTGCCGCGCCGAATGCACGAAACGCTACGCTGCTCGCCAACTCGCTCGAGTCGCACTCGAGCATCGAGTCCCTCGGTGACATTTTGTCGTACTGCCACGCGAATTTGACTTCGTTCAACGCCAAGATGGCCGAAGCCCGTGCGTGGATTGCTGACGAGAAAGCGGACGCGATCAACGACGTGGTGCCGTTGCACGAAGAGTTTTGCGCGATTTTGGAGTCCAAATTCAACGACCAGTGCACCGCCGCGGAAGATCCCGACCACATCTCGCCCATGTACCTTCAAGTCGCATACCAAGTTGTGTCCAACATGCCGACTCCCAACCAACACGCGAATGTGGCCCGGCTCCAGAAGAAGATCATGGCGTTCTGGTGCGACTACATGTTGCGAGCCGCGACGAAGCAGTTCAGCGGCCAACGCACACGTCAAACAAGTCTACCGTTCTTGCTCATGGCCGATTTCTTGTCGTTGGTGGCGTCGCCGCTGTCTGTCGAGCATCTGGCGTTGTTAAACGCCACTTACATGGCGTATGGTACCCCCGCCGACAAGACGCGAGATCTGACAGCGAACCCAACACCGCCAGTCCGTGAAACGTGCAGCCTCTGTTCCGCACCGATTCCCCTCACTGAAAATGTCTTGGAGCCTGTGTGCGACAACGGACATGCGCTCGAACGGTGCTCCCGGACACTTCGTGTGATTGATAGTGTCGCCGCCATGTGGAAATGCACCGTGTGCGAAGCTTTTGCGCATGGAGATGAGCACGACGAAGGCGCGGACAACGAAAGCGCCCCGGTATTGGTGTGCCGCCTCTGTGGAAGCTATTGCCAGCGCGTTGAATACTGAGCCAGATAATGCTAGGGTTAGACGATAGACGAGTTTGTCCGCTGACTTTACGACGGCGAGTCGGGAAAACTGAGGCGCCAAAAGTCCTCCGGTGTCGCGTACGGTTCCCACTTGGCCCGGTGGCGTGAACAAGCGAACTGGTGGCCTTCAAACTCGTCACCCAGCGCAGCGTAATATTGGGCACACTCTTCACAAGCATGGCCAGGTAGCGCCATGCGGGCATCGCGGTTCCGGACGACTTCGATATACTTGAAATCAGGCCGACTGTTAGGTCGAGCGATGTCCCGATCGGAGCGACGTTGACTCGTCGCAGAGGTAGTAGAAGTTGTTGCTTTCGCTGCTCGAGTGGATGGGACGTGCGAGAGGGTATAGGATATCTTGCCGCCTGGGCGAGATGAGTCTAACGAGATGGCCTGCTCAACAGCGGGGGAAACGTTTTGAGGATCGTGCTTCGCTCGCTTGAGAGGATGGTTCATCATGTCCTTAAGATCGGCTGACATGTTAGCAGAGCGCGAAGATAGCGGAGCGGCGACTTGCATGGATGATCCCTTGAGGAATCCATTTTTGCAACCAAGGTTTTCAGAGTCGTCACTTGGACGACGAGTCGATATAAAGCCATCTTTGATTTGTCGAGGTTGCACTGACACTTGACCTACCATCACAGATGATGCAGGCATGCCACTCGTAACAGTGTCGCCTCGAGCGCGGATGGATTCCTTGGAGTCATTGCGGTCGCCCTCTGCCACGATATCATGGTGCAGTTTAGATTGATCACGAAATGGCGTGTCCAGGCTAATACTTGGACCTTGTGTGTAGTGATTATTCTTTTGAGTTGACGGCACTGTGTCATGCCGGGCTTCCTGCTTTGCTCTTGACCTGCGCTGTTCCAACTTGCGTTGTTGCTTCTCAATCACAAGTTGCTGCTGTTCGAGGGTCTTTTGAAGCAGTCGAAAGCGTTGGGCCAGCACGGCAAGCTTTGTTCGATACACGCATTGATGCAAGCTGTCACGTCCTTCTTCCTTCGTTCCTCCTTGCACAAGCGTGCACGACGGACACAGTTCGGATGCCATGGTGCTCCCGCGGCAAAGATGCTTCCAAGTTTCGCGCCATTCGGATATTTTTCCGGATACGCTAGCCCCAGCAACTTGAAAACTTTGACCTGCAGACATTAATTTAGCCAATGAAAACGCGCAACATCCATATAATTTAGCCAGTCAAAATATTCCACATGTTTACGAAGAGGCACACAAGATCGCTTGGGAAGTATGACGCACAGTCCACTTCGAGGCGGCGCCGGTCAGTCCATGCTAGAGTTGCAACGTCGGCCGCACGGTGCAACGATACTGTCCCTCAGCAGCGCCCAGTTCGCTCCATTCACGCCATGCAGCATGTCGAGGCAGGATAATCACATCACAAGGTGACGGGTCGAATCGACTCGGTCCAACATGCACTTGGCGATGCCAAGAAGTGACAAGAGCGTGGTGCATGGCCGCCACTTGTGACCTGCCTCAACTGGAAATTTGCTGGCAAAGAGTTGATGCAACTATGCCGAAAATATCACATGATGATGTGAGATTACAACAATGGGTTGTGGGTCTGGCGACGCGACGCTCGGAGTTCGCAGTCGGACGTTCATGGCTGCAGTTTGTAATATTTCAATTCAATGACATCCCTGGGCAGCTCGGCTTGGCACGCCTTGTTTCTTCCAACCCATGGGGTCGCCCATGTACAGCAACTGGGCCCAGACGAGCCGTGAACGATGAACTGAGTGGGTTTGCCACTTTGGCCTCTTCGTCGCAGTCGAAAAGTGGGGACTGAAACTAGCGGTGAGCGGTTCCGGTCAACAAGGCCAACGGTCGGCATCAAGTTCGTCACGATCTGAGGCGTCGTGCGTGCTCAGTAGACCTACACGAGCGTGGGGTAGCTCGAGAGCGTCTCTGTCGGCGTGTGCTTCATCGCGGCGATAGACGGAGTCGTGTAAATGGCCCGACATGGGCCATGAAGACGTGAATTACCATCACGACCCGTGTCCAAAACATGGCATCTCTGATCGCGTCTACGATCTACACGAGATATACTCGTACGTGTTGCAGCCCCAAGATAACTTCAAACGTGTCATGGCCAAAGTCTAGTGGGACGTGTCGTCCTCGTACTTCATCGCGCAAGGGCGTGTGTTGTTTGCACTGACGTGGCGCTGAATGCTGCTTCCCCTGAGGACCGAAATGCAAGGGTTGAAGAAGCACGGAGGTCGCCGGCATCATGTCGTTCGTCAGTGTTTCTTCTCGTGCTTGACGATCTGTATTTTGTTCAACAATTCCTCGACCAAGTGCTGTCTCATGCCAAGTTGGACGGGAAATCGGGCAAGTACAGCGTTCAGTGGCGGCAGGACTTGCTACGAGGTCTTAAAACGGGAGTTTGTTGACAAAAATTGATGCGATCCACATTGCGTTGGACGCGAATAAAACGAATGGGAAGCAAAGCAAGGACATGCTTGGTTCCTAGATGTGAAAAATGTGCGTGGCAGCGGAGGATGGCCCGAGTGAATGGCAATCAAAATGCCGAGACCACCACACTCTCTGTCTTTCAGGACGAGCTGAGGCAAACGCGCACGACCTCCCGACAGGGAAAGATCCATGTCTCGAAGATGTCATGTCGAACCACAAGCCCGACAGTCACTTGGGTGAAAACCACACGGGGTGTCGGGATTGGCGTCGACTTGATGGACCCTGCTCCAACGCAGTCGAGGTGGACGTCGAGTCGGAATAAATTTCGCAAGTTTTAGACACATTCCACTAGATTCATGGGAATCTGTGTGAATGGGTCGACGCCTCCGAGGTTTTGTGATGTGTTCTCTCTCGCTTGGCCACAACACGAAACTCCACAAACAGCGCGTCAAACGTACATGGCCTCCATAACCAACCACGTTTCAGCTGAGAATCAACGGGAAGCGACCTGAAACCAGTGCGAACCATCAAGTGTGTTTGCTGAATCCCACTTGAGAGAAAAGTCGAATGAATGGCACTACCATGCGTTGACGCGTTGGTATTTAGCTTTATGTGGTCAATACTTCGCCAACGTTCATGACAGGCAGCGAGGCTACGACAAGTTTGAGTACCTCGCCTGTCTTCTTCTTGCGATTGAGCGTCTGCTTGGAGATGGCACACCAGAGGTCGCCGTGTCGTGGTTCAGCCTTGATGCAGCGATTCAAAATGTCTTCGCGTTGCAACTAGGCACACACCTCGTCAGATCAGCTCAATCGAACTCGACTAGTGCTCCAAGTCCATACCTCGTTGCCGTGCTTGAGTTCAAATGCATAGTAGTATGCCCATCCGTCGCCAAAGTCGGGGTTCAACTGGACTGTGCGTTCCAGCCACTTGCGCGCTTTCGAATACTTGCGCTCGTTCCAAAACAATTTCGACACGGACAAACACACGGCAGGGTCGTTGTCCTTTTTCTTGAGCGCCGTCAAAGACACACGGCGTTGCTGCGTACGCGGAGCGATGTCGATGGACTCGGCGAGCAAAATGCCTGCATCAGGGCACTCCTGCAACGCTTTGGCCATCAAGTTCTCTTGGCCCTTGTCGTTGTGATGGCGAGCCTCGAGGCGGATCGCTTCGAGCCACAGCTCTGGGTTCTTGGGATTCTTCAACCGACCGCTTTCGAGCACCGATCGAGCCTTCATTTCGCCCTTGGACTTTTCTTCCAGCAGCGTGAGCTGCTTCCATAGAGGAATGCTTTTGGGGCACGCAACCAAGCCTTCGCGCAGATACTTTCGCGCGCCATAGAGATCGCCCATGTCTTCGTAGAACTGACCGGTCATCATATGCAGTTTCTCAAATGTCGGGTAACGAGTGCGCCCTTCCGTGAGCAGCGCTTCCTCTCGGGCCTTCGAGTCTTGGTCGCCCTGGGTTCGAGCTTCACGCTCTAGAAGAACCGACTTCATCCATACCCGCGCGGTCGGCGCCTGGGATCGAGCTTTGGCCAATAACGCCCGCGCTCGTTCGATTTCATCATTTTCCCATTCAAGTTTGACAGCAGCAAGCCATATTTCTTCGCTGTTCGGGTTGGCACTGAAGGCTTGACGCAAGATCGATCGTGCTTCCTCGACGCTGCCGCCGACCCATGCTTCCTTGGCTGCCATGAGCCACAGAATTTCAGCTTTCGGGCAGTTTTGCACCGCGTTTTGAAGCAACTCCATGACTCGTGGACCATTTTGCTGCTTCTCGAGGGCCACAGCACGAAGCCAGATCGATTTCTTAGTTGGAAACACTTCGAGCGCGTGGTTGTAAATGGCTTTCGCCGTCACAAACGCCCCCCGACCAGCACTAGTTTCTGCATCGTCCATCCACGTTCGTTTTTGGTCCTCTGGGTCCACACCTAGCGCCAGCGAATGCTTCACGAGCGCGGCACACGTCAGCGGCGCCTGCGCCATTTCACACGCTTCCGCTTCCTTAAGCCACGTGTCTCGATCGATCATAACTTGGTACTTGCGAAGCCGCTTCATTGCGAGGACGATGATCTTTTCAACGTTGGCGTCTTGGCCGTTCGCTTCTTCCAATTTGGCGGCGGCAATCCAAATCGTGTGGTCGGTCGGAATCGTGGACCCAGCT
This sequence comes from Aphanomyces invadans, assembly GCF_000520115.1. Classification (NCBI taxonomy): domain Eukaryota; phylum Oomycota; class Saprolegniomycetes; order Saprolegniales; family Verrucalvaceae; genus Aphanomyces; species Aphanomyces invadans. The sequence continues at coordinate 1,384,642 of NW_008580156.1, forward strand.
TTGTTTAGAATTTGTTTGGCACGTTCGTAAGTTTCGAGTCGCGCCAGAGCGAGCCACATGTCGACGGACTGCGGCACACACTCGACCGCTCGCCCCAGCATCAGACGAGCTCCGTTGACATCTTCGAGCTCGATCACGGCTTTCCAAATGGCGACTGCGTTGGGAATAAACTCGAGGGCGCGGCGAAGTACCAGTTTCGTAGACTCATCGTTCGGTTCGAGTTTCGCGGCCTGGAGCCATACTTTCACCGAGGTCGGGACGTGGCGCACAGCATTGGCAAGAATTGTCCGGGCGTTTTCTGGCGTTTGCAGCCGCGCCGCTTCGAGCCACACGTCTTCGTTGGTTGGGCACGACTCACACCCTTCTGCAATAACTTTACGCGCCTGGACAAGCTTCCCGGCGACTTCTTCGAGACGAGCGGCGGCGATCCACCCAGGCGCGTGCTTGGGATTGGTCATCGTGACACTGCGCAAGAGAAGGCGAGCTTTCTTGATGTCGCCCACTTCGGCATCGCTTGTGATCTTGAGACTGTTGAGCTCGGTCATGTACCCCTTCGGGTCGACGACCGTCTGGCCGGAAATTGAATCGGACATCTTGTCGAGCTTCAGCGAAAGGACGGCGCCACGAGCCTCGGCCAGTCCTGTCAACGACGACGTCATTCCGCTGATGGAGGTGGCCGTGCCACTAGAGAACGGTGTTTCACTGCCGAGAACGACTGAATTCGACGCCGTGTTGGATGCGCGCGTGTCCAAAATGTGGTCGGGAACAGGAGTGAATATATCGCTCTTCTTCTGCGACGCCTTGTACCTCAACGAATGATCCCCGATATCTGGGATGGCTTCCCATTCAGCATCACTGACCGACTTCAAACTCGTTTTGAGATCGGCGAACTGGTCGGAAATCTTGGGCCGCTCCCGCCGCGCTTTCTTCATGTCTTCCAATTGCTTGAGCTCCCGACGTCGCTTGCGTCGGTTGTCCATGTGCTCGTCTACTTGGGCGTAGATGTCGTCAGCTTCGGCATCGTCCTTGTCGTAAGGTGTATCGTTGAACAAGCCCGCGCCAGAATACCCAGAGAACTCGTCGAATTCACTGTAATCACCGCGATCTCCAGTCGCATCGACTTCACGGCCAAATCCACCAACCCCTGCCGTACCGGAGCCGCGTCCGCCAGGAGGAATCATCATTACAGGGACTGGTTGCTGAAGTGGGATGCCTCGGCCACGGCCCATGCCGGGGATGCCCGCCGTGATGTCCGTGGGGTCATCCGACCTGGCAGGACCAATATCCGATCGGGTGGTGAACCCAACCGCCCCTCGACCGAGACCGGCAACATAGTTGGCCGGAGCGTCCTGGTCAAACGCCTTCACGCGGCGAGCCATGGCTGCGGCAAATTGCAAGTTCTTGAGGAAACTGCTGCTGATTGGTTAAAATATGAAAGATATAAATATATTTTCCCCTAAATAAATATTGTAAATTCACAGAATATTCGAGAAATGTCGTCCACCCGATAAAAATGATGAACATGTCAAAATGATGAATGCACCACACCTCAACAGCAATGCACGAAACCCCCTTTTACTCACAGGCAATGCTTCGCAGGTGGAAGACACCCTATTTAAGGCTTGCGAACGTATGCGAGCCTTGTCGCCGGGTTTGATTTCGTCCGTCTCGCTTGCTTTGCCCACATCATTGGTTATAAAATATAGTCACAAATACTCGGCAATCGGCGGTGTCAAATGCGCTTCAGTGCGCACCATTTTCTTGGCAGCAGCTTTCGAATTGTTTCGTGTGCATCTTGAAACATCTGAAGCCATTCCCACGCGCATATTCCCCAAATCTATTTTTTGATGGTCGAGCACGCGTAGAACTACTCTCCCATGCTCATTCTGACCAGTGAATTTCCCAACTAGTGGCAGCACACTTACCAGGACTGTGGAGGTAGGTATACAGAGCAGCAGAACGAAGCAACATTGTTTGGAAGATGTGACGAGAAATCGAAAATAGCAAGTAGAAACGCTGATCAACTCGACTGAATGAAAAGCACAGTTTGATACGATGTCAGGACATCGAGTATTCTGATCTGAGCCGCCACACCCTACCAGTGCACGTCGCCATATTCCGCAGCAAATTCCGAAAGATTTCCTTGTCCTTTGGCGACACAGCATCGCAGAATTTGTGGACAATCACGTCGGTTGGTACTCCATCGGCGTGGCGTACCAGAAATGAGTGTAGTTTTTTCGTCAGCTCGTCCACAGATCCATACTGCACCGACTCTTTCGACGACGTGGTGCTTTTGTATTTCACACCCGTGTCCACAGCCTGCCGCCGCATTTTGATCCGCTTCAGCATCTCCTCCGACTCGAGGGCGAGCACTTCGTGGTTTCGCCCCAGTCCAGAACTGTTGCAGGCAATTTTGCGTTTCATCCCTTGGGCAACTTTGGTTCCAAACCGCTTCGTGGGGTTGCCCGCAGTTCCACTGCGTCCTGTCCACGTGACTTCAAACTGATCGGACCGCTGCTGTCGAATTGCACTGCACGATTGGCGCAGCGCACTCAACGCGTTCTGGGCAACTTTAGTGGACTCCATTTGAATCAAGTCGGCTTCTTGGTTGTGCACACCGTCGCTTTCTATGCTGTCTTGGCTGAAAACACCGCTGATGGACCCGCCTTCCATAAGCGCCTTGAGGATCTCCGTGTTGTCGACTGAATCTTCGCGAGGCTCTTCCACAGCATCTTCCTCTTCGTCTGGGTCGTTGGAAGCAACATCGTCGTCTTTGCTCGACACGGCGCGGGATTCCACGCGTGCTGATTCCCCCAGCTGTGACTGCAGCGTCGCAACTTCGGCGGCAACGTCTACGTGCCCGTGCAAGTACAAATCGCCCGTTTCTGTACCTGTGGTCTTCATTTCGTTGCCATTTTCATCTTTGGTTAGCTCAGACCCGTCACTTAGGATAAACAAGTCGGCAAGTGTGTTGTGGTTGAAGCATCTCTTCTGTTTGGGGTCGCGAAGCACCTTGTTCATGAGGTATTGTTTGAAGAGCTGTCGGTGATAAATTTTTTCTTCTATCGTGCCGGACGTGATGAGCCTGTATATGGTCACGGGCTTGGTCTGTCCGAGTCTCCACGCCCGCTCCCGCGCTTGCATGTCAGTACTGGGGTTCCAGTCCGGATCGAAGATTACGACGCGGTCCGCACCGGTCAAGTTGATGCCGATTCCACCAGCCCTGGTCGTTAAAAGAAACACGAATATGCTGCTGTCGGACGAGTTGAATGCGTCGATGAGGGTCTGCCGCTCGCGTACGGTGGTGGTGCCGTCAAGACGACAGTAGTTGTACTGCAGTGTGTTCATCATTTTGGCGAGGATGTCGACGGTTCGCCGGTGCTGGGCAAAGATCAAGACGCGATGGTTTTGCGCTTTCCACACTCGCAGAATCGTTTCGAGGACCTGCAACTTGCCACTTTGATCGATCGCGCCGTAATCGTCGCCGAGGAGAGAGATATCCAGGTGCTCGGGAGCTGTCGTTGAGTGTTCGGTCGAGTTGGACACCAGGTCGGGATGGTTGCAAATGTGGCGCAATATCGTGAGGGCGCGAAACGGTTTGATTTCGCGGGAAAGCACCGCTCGAACTTCGGACGAGCACAAAAAAATCTTGTATGCCGATCGCTGGGCACTCGTCAGACTGCAGAATATGATTTGCTCAATCTTATTCGGGAGATCGGTTGCGATCTGCACGTCCTTCTTCATGCGCCGCAGCATGTACGGAGCAATGAGGTCGCGCAGCACCATGGCGCACTTGTACGCCATGAGAATTTGCATCTTGGATGCGTTGGCGTACCCACCGTGTCGAATCGGTAGGACGAATTCGTCCTGAAATGTCAAATCATGTGGGGTATTGAGCGAGCGGAGAGCACACCTCAAAGGTGGGAAATGTCCCGAGCTTGCCAGGAAAGACGAAGTCGAATAAACTCCACAGCTCCTTCAGTCGATTCTACAGCGGAACGATCACAAGTGTGACAGACGTCTTCGGCAACTGGGCGCCTTTACTTGGATGGGAGATCCTGTCAATATGATGCGATGAACCGTACGCAGTTGCTTGACGACAAGAGTGATTTCCGCGTCCGGGTTCCGAATCTTGTGCCCTTCGTCCAGAATTACGTAGTCCCATTCCTTGGGGATCAAGTACTCGGCATTGCTTCGAAGGTTCTCGTACGTTGTCACAATCATCCCGCCTTTCGCATACACATTCTTGATGGAAGTGCTGTACGTGCAAGTGGCAGTGCCCGATGAATGCAGTAGGACGACGCGCATTTCAGGACACCATTTATGCATCTCGCGAACCCAGTGCCATAGCACCGACGCTGGGCACGCTAGAAGTACCTAGACACGGCAGAGTGAGCTCTCGAGAGACCAACGGGTCGTGGGCGTACCGTTTGCAGGACCTTCATCTTACTGAGACTCGCCAAGAAGGCACAAATCTGTATGGTTTTGCCTAGGCCCATGTCATCACCCAATATGCCACCTGCATTTTCCTGGTGAAGTGTGTACAGCCACGCAAGTCCTTCTTTCTGGTGTGGATACAGCTCTGTCCACACTCGGTGCGGTACGTGCAGACCACATTCCAACTCTTCGTCGTATGGCGCGACGAAGTTGTCTCCTTCCTCGGCCAACATGAGCTCTCGTTCTTGGTCTCTTGCAAGCTGCAGGTCCTCAAGCCTCTGGCGGTAGTGGCGCTCGTTGCCGTCGTCCATCTTGGTCCTACTCATTCGCTGACCTTCCGAAGTTGTTTTTCGGTTGCCGCAACAAAGCATTGAATGGGTTACAACAAAAGTCCTCACCAAAATCATGTTCATAGCGTGGTCAAATATTATCCAAAAGTGATAAATACATTCAAAATCTACCCCATCACGCGGAGAATATGAACTGCATAATAAAGCAATGGAACTTTATCGAGCGAAAATATTCTCAAGAGGTTGCATTTGCCGCGCACGTCATGAATTTCCTTTGGGCGCGAGCGTCAGACTTAGAGGTTCCATGCATCAACACTTTCAAACTTGGGTGCTGCTGGCCGCATGATCGCCGTCATCTTTGAGGTGTACCCGCATGCACATGCCAAGCAACAATACCTCGATATCGCTGCGTCTCTGGCACCGCTCTTGAAAGACATCGACGGGTTCATCTCAATTGAGCGATTTCAGAGCCTCGCCAATCCAGACAAAGTGCTGTCGCTGTCGTTTTGGCGAGACGAAGAGGCCATCCAGCGTTGGCGCAATATCGAGTCGCATCGCTGGGCCCAAGCAAAAGGACGAGATGGAATCTTCCAAGACTACCGCATCCGAATTGGTTCCATTGTGCGGGACTACGGCCTCACCGACCGGGATCAAGCGCCTCAAGATAGTCGGACTGCCCATGGATAGCATGTAAAACCATTCGACTCAATGTACATACTGTCACATGCAATGGAGAATTCATCGTCAACACGCGCACTTCGTCCCAAGCTGTCCGATTTTCATTCATTTAATTGACCAAACATTCACAGCTCCATATCTCCAACGTCGTCCACCTCCAGGCTGTCGCAGTCGGTCAGCGGAAACTGCGAAAAAAATGACTCGAACTCGTCAGACTCGTACATGCCCTTGCACGGGGACAGGAGGAGCTTGAAATCGGTCTTGTTCGCAATGGAAATGGAGTGGTCGTCAGAGGCATCTGTTGCGGCCGCATGACAGAATGGCTCAAACGGTTCGATGTCAAACAGGGACTTTTCAAGCAGGGTTGCAAACGAAATAGTGTTGCCTGCACTTGGATAGTCCTCGCAGGGGGTGTTCGATTCAGCGTGGGCGATCAACTGTTGCTGAGATCCTGTTGCTTTTTGCTTCGCCCACAACCGTGGCCTCTTGTCGCTCGATATAACCTTCAATTTGGACTGCCGTTGGATGAACACAGGTGCGACAGGCATTGAGTTGTCGTGACGACGCACTTGGTCAAACACGGAAAACGATTGCGGATCTGTTAATATGAGGGGGTTCAATTTTGCATATTTGGCTCGGTCGAACTTGGACGTTGTGTTGAGCTGAAGAATATTGCACGTGGTTAGTACGGCGAGGACGTCATAGTACCGACGGCTCTTTGAAGATGATCCATCCTTGTCGTCGTCCAATGTATAGATTTCGCGTAAACTGATCGAGTTGCCACGGGCAAAAATGCACCTCAGCAGCTTGTGCGTAACTTGCCAAAGGGCAGGGATCTTCGTGTTGCTGGGTGTTTGATGCTCGTCAACGTTGCCTGTTAGTACTGCGGATGCACTGAGCGAGGTCATATTTGTGGCTTTTGATCGCCGCTCTGCTTTCTTGAGGCACATGACGCTGGCTCTCAAATTACAAAGAGTCTGGATAACTTGATTCTCTCCGCAATAGTGATGCCCCCGAAGCGATCGGAAACCTTCCGAACCTCTGTTGAGTAATCCAATCGCTTGGATTATGTGGAAGACGTCGTAGATTCTTCTGCGGGGAAGCCCAAGGCTCGCTTCCAAATTTCTTGCTCGGAGGACAATTGGGATGCCTTGGTCGCCGTGCTCCATGTCGACAATGTGCCTCAACACCATTTTGCACACGTGGGAGATAGATTTCGACTCAACATCTCTTTCAACTTGATCATCGAAAGATTCCACCAAGCGTGTCGGGTGTGACGATTGCTTTCCTTCAAACGCCATCTCATCCTCCCCAGCAATACCTCCGCCGAGCAATGAAGTTCCTTCGGATGTCGCCTTCCGCTTGGACGTGCGGGTACCATTCGTCACAGAGGCGTCCATGCTCGCTTCGCGCGGGGGAATTTCGAAAATGTTTCGTCCTTTTGAAGAACGTGACCTCCATGACGACGCTCTCAGATTTGAATTTTCGCCATCAAGTGGTGCTTTGGCGCGCTTTTTGTCGGAAGGGGGTGGTGTTACACTATTTCCCGTCACACTATTTGGCCGTTTTCAACCACGCCAGGCAATCTAAGGCATCGAACGCAGTCCAAATTTTGTAAAATTTCTATCAAATAGTCACATCTGATTGGTCTATAATTGGTATTTTCTCGTATAATCGAGTTCATAGCAATAACGCGACATGCAAAGGTGTGATGAATGCGTCAGGGATAGATTGCAGTACACATTCCAGAAGGGTTCAGGAGCGACATGACAGCTTTTGAGTTGACGACATGGAGTTGGCGGTGGCGATGGAGATGACCCCAACACGGCGAGTGTTGCACGTGTGTATGCGGGTCAATCCCATGCTCGGAAACCATAGGTCTAACGTGTTTGGTATTTCGAAGATGTGTGTATACGATCACCTTTTACCAGAAATTGGAAGGTTAGACAAGATCGCAGGTCGACCTTACCAAACGCTGAAGGAAAGGACGACGACCTTCGTGGGCAAGCATGCGCTGCGAATATTCGATGTTGCTGTGGCTACTGCTTGGACCCATCTGGCGTGTCGACGCAACGTCGTGCTGGCAGGCTTACGTCGACCCAAACGAGAGTTGCTTCAGCGATGTCGACGGATGCAGCTCGTGCAATCTCGTTGTTGCGAACGCTACCTTACGCTATAACGATTATTTCACGTCCTTCTTGCCCACAAACGCATCATGCGAGCCTGCGGTCGTCGGTGCGATATGCCCCTCATCAGACAATGGAAAGTGCTGCGTCATGAGGAACGAACAATTCGACCGGTACCATCCATTCCGGCACTTGTGCGCCAAGACGTACCCTCCAAATGACGCACGACGGCAAAGGCTTTCTCCAGTCGATCGGAAGGCCGCTGTCTTGGGAGCATTTTCACTCCAGCAGTCACTAGGCACAGGGTCGAATGTGACAGTTGAGACGACTTGGCGCGAAGGGCAGACTACCGCAGTGACCTTCTACGATACAACCATCTCCGCCATTGCGACCTTCGAGCTCAACTCTGCCACGAAGATGGCCAAGTGGACCAACGTCAATTACAGCACGACAGACACAACAGAAACGGTGTTGGGTTTGCCCAAGCAAGTGCTTCGTTTCAGAGTCATGCATTCATCCGTTGAAGTGTGCGTTGTCCACAGATGCATTGGGGCTCCACTAACGTTTGAAATGCCACAGATTCGTCAATGACTGGTCCATCCAAAAGTATTCACGCCCCAGCGTCCCAATTGCAGCCATCTCTGTTGGCAGCGACGATCTGTGCCTTCTCGCTGTCAATGCATGGTTTCCGCCACCAGGTACTCATCAGTCGAGGGCGCTCGTGACCAATTCAATAGAGGATCTGACCAACTGCAAGTCGGTTCCAAACGCACCGGCGTCCTCCGCATGCACAGGTATGATGAAGCAACATGTCGATGCCCCAATGCTCCAACTCGACTCTTTTAGTCGCACGAGTCACAGTGTTCACCAAGCCGTTGACGAGTGCAATTCCTGTCCACTTCAGTCTTTTGGATCGAGACCAGAATGTGGTTGGGACGAATCAATCTGTCGTCGTGCTGAACAGTTTTTCGCCCTCGACGACGTTCGTGCTCATGCTACCGCAAATGGATCCGCACCTCCGCATCTATTCAATTCAGGTAGCTCTAGTGCGTCTTAATTTTACGTGCTCTTGACAGCTTATTTCTTTGCAGATGAATTACAGTGCACTTGTTGAGTCGACCATATTTGAGATCCAGATGTCCGTGAATGAAGAGCCCGAGCAACACTACTTCTACCCAATTGACCGAGCTGCCAGCACGTGGCAACCATTCATTGCTTCACCGTTGACTTTTCAACCAGTTTCTCGACCTGGTAACTTTTGCGACTGAAACGCGAGGGCATGGATTTACACGGGTATTATTGTCGTAGGGCTAACGTCTGGCGTTTGCGTGCTGACATCACCGGGGGCTTGTGGCTTTTACAACGCACAATCGTACGCCCGCTGGGCTCCAAAGGTCGACCGTTCGACAGGGTTGTCCATTTTGTCAGTGTCTGGGCCTCGATCCACAGGCGGATCTCGTGAGTTGAAAGAACTGGAGTCGGTGCAAGTTGACAACATCTACGCCCGGGATGTCGAATGGATAGTCAAGAACGGCATCGTGAGCAGTGGGCATTCCGTTGATATGGCCGTAACGTTTCGCGATGGTCAAATTGGCTTTGAAACAACAACTTGCGACGACATGAATAAGTTGAAGGTGACCCAAGGGCTTGCCGAATTGTCTGTCGAACACGAATGGTGTAATCGTGTTTGGATTGAACTCGAGCCCACCGCCGTCGTCCTTCGAGTTGCCATGGGTGCCGATTTCACGGGCAAGGTGACTCTTTCCCTTCTACACCGAGCTTCGGCCAGCAATGCGTCAGCCGTTCTTGACAAGGCCTCGCTCGTGTGGATGAAAAAGCTTGCCCCAGAAGTGTATGACTTTCCAGTAGGTGGTGCAAATATTCCAGTCTCCACGCCCGCATATGGATTTGAGCAAGTCCTCCGATACTTTCCAAGTGCGCCAGTCCAATTCAAGCTCATGTGGGACAGTGCACACGCCTCCACCATCGAGCTCCCCACTTCGATTTCATGGGATGATGATGGAAAGCAATTGCAAGTCGTCCTCTGCTCGCAAGTACCGTCAACGGTTCAGTTCGTCGGAATTCCCTCCTTTCAAGGAACTATTCACGTGACGTGGAAGGCCGAGTGGAAGATTGGGACCGTTGAGTACGTGTACTCGATGCAGCAGCTGCTTCGTGTGTACGCCATCGACGATGTATACTCCCCGCGGGCTGCCCCACCGAGTTACGAACACGTGGTCGTTCAAGATGTGACCGACGAAACAGTGTCTGCAACGTTCAGCTCCCCTGGCAAGGCCGCGGATAAATGGATGGTTGATACAAACGCTGGACTAATTGTGGATGCGGCGACTCGGTCCGAGATGGAAGAGTTTATCGTGGTTGTAGAAAGCCTGGCCAGTAGCAACAGCTACCCTCGCCGACGATTGGAGTCCAGTGTTGCGTTGCCATCTCGTGTAATTCCCGTGGTCACGTTTTTTAATGAGTCTGTCTTCACGTATCGCACGGCTGAGTGGGTTGAGTCGTGTCAAGCGATGATTGATTCAATGGTGGACCCAACGTCGTTCACGATTGCTCTGGACTGGACAAATGCCGTGACCAGCATTCAGAACGTCTTTATTTCGTCACAACAGACCAACGCCAACGAAGACTTTGACTGGCTCAGTGGCACGTGGAATTCGACTGATCCCGCCAACGCTGCAATTTCAGTCATGCTGAACGAAGATGCAGGAAGTGTGCTATTCAAATTGGACGGGTCGTTTCGTCTATTCAATGGGTCGACATATTTCCAGTCTTCCATTGTGCACTTCATTCCACCAGGGATTTCCGACGACGGAATTGATGTGCTGTCGTCCGTGGACTCACAAATTGTGACGCAAACCGTGTCCCGTCCAGTTCAAAATGGTACCATTCAACTCACTTCGGGCGAGTTTTTGGTTGCTGGTAGTTTCACGCCGCCAGTCTTGAGCGAATTGCAATTCTTCGCTTCAAGCGCCATTCAGACCGTCCTCCTCAACGAATCGGCGTACCCGGTCCAAAACAACGTGTCTTTGACCTGGTGCAACATTTCCAGCTCGACAAACATCTCGGTGGTACTACAAGACCCGACGAAAGATGCATTGATGTTGCGCTTTGTCGTCAGACTGTTCTCGAGCGGTTCGGTGGTCGTGACAGAAGTGGCAACATACCAAGTACGCTGCCTTTCGCGGGTGCCGTCAATCACGTACCCAAGCGCAATTCTTGCGCAGTCAATGAGTTCCACTTGTGCGACCCAACTCTTGCTGCCAACTTTTGAAGTGGACGATTCGGTATTGCTGGATGTGTCTGTTCAATTGTATCCGTGCTCGGATTTGCTGCTGGAATGGCGCGGGAAACGTGTACTGTCGTCTACCGACTCATGCACGTACAACCTCGTGTCTGCAAGCAACTCGTCGTTTTCCGATGAATCGATTGTGTTTGTTGTCCAAAATACGTCGGCGAGTGCATCCATTTCGTTCCAAATCGATGCCGTTACCTCCACCGACGGTCTTGTCACGTCACACGTGGAACTAAATTGGTTTGATGTAAACAATGCTTGCGTGCAAACGAGTGGGATTCAGGTGCTTCCACCGTGCATCGTCGACGACAACGCGCTGCATCCTATCGTTTTTCAAACCGATTTGACCGGCCAAGATGCGAGTGAATTTTACGTCTCCAAGGGTGGTGCCCCCTGGTCCAACCACATTGCGATTGCTATCGTGCCGTGTGGTCCATTTGATGTCGTTGCGGATGGCGCGAACGACGTTCTCGTGTCGTCCTTCAGTTACAACCCAATGTTTTGCCATGGCACTGTTGTTGCCGACGCCGTCGACGTTCGGTTTGTCGTGAAACCACTGTATGCTTTCTACGGCAGCTTTGATGTGGTTTTCACGCGTGTTCAGACGCTTCCGACTGCACATACAGTCCCAAGTGCTGCGGGAGGTTGGTTAAACTCCACGTGCCAATACTCTGTCACTAAACGCGTGTCGTGGCGACCGATTGATGATGCCAACTCACCAGCCTTGTCCAGCGCACAGTTGCTCAGCATTCCGTTTAACTTGTCGCAAGTGCAGATTGATTTCAACTATCTCATTACTTCTGGTACGAGAGAACACGGTTCACGTCATGATAACACAATATTTTGACAGAACATGCGGCCCTCACGGCGGATGTAAAGACCGTGACAAATTCGAGTCTTTTGTTGCACTGGTCCAGCGACATCGACCCGGATGTCGCGGTCGGAGAGTGGCAAGCCAAGCGGTTGGACTTTTCAGCCCAATCGTGGACTGGTCCATTTCAACTTGTCCTTTCGGCCACGACGTACTTCGACGACGAAGTGTCCTTGCAAAGCATTACGTTTTCGCCGATGGATGCGAACGACGTGGCCGGCGCCCTCGTTTTGGAATCTGTGACTGGAGGTTCTTTGACGCTATCTCATCAACTGTACGACGGTGTGGACCACGAAGAAATCGTGGACTATACGGTCTACCTTGGTCAAGAAAACCAAACCGAAGAAAGGATTGCGTACTCTGGACGAGGCGTTGTCTCGACGGGATGTGCAGTCAGCAGCAGTTTTACATTAGCGTCTGCCGACTTGATGGCCCCTTCAGTGTGCGCATCGCATTGCTTCAATTCTGAAGCCCAGGGTCGGCTCACCGCGACATCTGTCCTGCGAAGTTTGGCAACGTTCAACTTGCCTGTGTGGACACTGGACATACGGCTGTCGATTAGCAACTCGACCCCGTCGAACTCGTTGGTGTTCATGTATGGCGCTCAATCCGTTGCTGTAACAGTTTTCCCAACGGGCCTCTCGATCGAACTGTGCGCAGTGCGTCAAGACTTCAGGTTCGCGCTGCCAACCAATAAGTGGATGCGACTTGCCTTTGCTTGGAATGCATATACAAAGACGTTGGCGGTGTATTTGAACGGCCTGGTGGTCGCAGAGGCCGTGGCGTCGCAGTCTTGTATTGTTAGCGCCGTGGGATATATTCAAATTGGCGGAGGTAACGAATTCGCCGACATAGAGTTCGCGATCTCACATCCATTGGTAGATTCCATGTATGCCCTGGGATACCAACGGTTGGAAGGGATGGTGGACGAGGTATGCGTGTCGAGCTGAAATTTGCTCGGACTTCACAACGATCTTAGATTCGACTGCTGCCATTCCTCCAAGTTTTTCAAGAAGACGACGAACCTGCTTCAAACGCAGTTGTGCATTTACGGTAGACGGAATTTTAGGGCTCCTTGGAATGGAGTTGTCATGGTGGTTGTTAGGCTCAACAAGGACGGCGCAAGCGACTTTGTCTCTGGCGTCGACAGCTCTGGCAACGGAAATGACTTTCTCGTGCATGACGTGAAGGCTGTGCACAACCACATCACACGCCAGTTTGGCCTGTCGCGTGGAGGACGATGCACGTGCGGCTGGGCGAACAGTCGACTCGTTGATACGTCCATCTGCAATGTTCCGTGCATCATGGGTGATGCCAAGTTTTCGTGTGGAGGAACCACCAACACAACGGCCACACTTTATCAGACAGGACGGTTCCGTTTGAATCGATTGCAGCCATTCACTAGGTACACCGTGCGATTGAGCTACCAAACTGCGTCCGGCAAGATCTTTGATTTGTCGACTATTTTACTTGCCCAAACCGCTTCCCCCAGTCGCCCCGGTGCCATGTCCTTACCCATTGCGCAAGTCCACAACCAAACTGCATTAATTCAATGGTAAGGAGTCAAACTTGCTGCGTTTTTAATGGCTTGTGCGCCAGGACTAACGATTTCGACACGGGGGGACTGCCATGCGAGTACTTTACAGTCCTTCTCAACGGCTTTCCTGTTGTCCAGCTGTCGAATATATTTGAAACGACCCTGTTCAACTTGTTGACCAACAGCACGTACTTTGTGACCATTGTGGCTACCAATACGTTGGGTGATGGGCCGCCGAGCGAAACTCTGGAGCTGGACATGAAGATTGCCGGCTCGTCGCCATCGTCTCCAATGTTTTTGGTACCAATTTCGATCACATCTGGTGCGATCAAGTTGCAAGTTGGTGGAGTCAGTAATTTTGGTGGCGCACCCTTGACCTCCGTGACAATTGAACGATTTTCACTCGGCAACTACCAAGTTGTTGCGCAAGGGGGTGTCCTGGACACTGTCGCAAGTATATTTGAGGTCTGGGTCTACAACTTGCCTAGCAATTCAACCTTTGCTCTCCGCGCGTCGGTATCGAATGCCCTTGGATATCAAAGCCCATTCAGCGCACTGTTTGAATTCCGCACTCTGGTGAAGACTCTCTCCCAGCCATACGTTCCAACTCCCTACCTCTGGCAAGCAACCGGTACATGAAGTCTAATTGCAAGTTGAAGTATTCAGCGATTTATAGGTGGTTCGATCAGCCTTACCATCGACAAGCCTAAGGATACAGGTACCATAGCACGATAGGAAAACGTTGCCTAACTGGCACTAGGTGGCCATTTACTCATGGGATATTACGTGCTCATGGCACCTGCCAATTCGACGAACTGGACGTTGGCTGAAAACACTATTGGCAAACCACACGACTACTCCATTGACCTATATTTCACCAACCCAGCGACCAAGTTGCCTATTTTGCCCAACATGGAATACGACATCGAAGTTGTAGCAGTGACCGAAGACATGCTTTGCCATCCGTGGCAGGACTTCATCGGATATGGGCCCAAGATTTCGGTGAAAACTCTCGTTGCGGGCTTGCCACAGTCGCCTCCATCGATTTATTTGGTCAATTCGAGTGCAAGCACTGCGTTCCTTCGCTGTATTCAGCCCAGAGATTTGAACGGATCAACCATGCAGCGATACGTGGCATACGTGAACAACATTTCGCTCACGGCCGTATCGGGCAACTTGTTTCTTGCTACAAATCTCAATTCGACTTCGCGATACGATGCCCAATGCGCAATCGTCACGAACATCGGATTAACAGGACGTAGCCCAGTCCTGTCGTTCAAAACTAGTGGATCGACTGAACCGGGGCCAATTCGACATGTCACAACAGTCGTCACAGCCAGTACAATCTCGTTGCAATGGTTGGCACCACTTGAAAGTGGCGGGTCCCGAGTCTTAGGTACGTACATCAAGTTCTGGGCGTGCTCACGAGGTAACTACTTGGGTGTAGGCTACAATGTGTATCAACCCGTTCAAGTGGAGGGCACAGTAAACCTGGTTTTGACCCAGTACATGGCTTCATCGACCCCTCGTTTCACGTTGACAGCACTCCTGGCCAACGTTGCCAAAGAGTTCTACATTTCCGTCGTGACGGAGACTGCTCAAAGCAACCCATACGACAACTTTCTTCGCGTCACAACCGCGGCAAATTCCCTCGCGTCAGCACCAAGCGGTTTCCAAATCACCAGGAAGGGCAGTGATTTTGTATTGTTGTCCATCCTGCCACCCTTAGAAACTGGAGGGTATCAGTCGTATCAATTGGGTGTCGATGTCGTGGCAGTGGACTCGTGCTACAACGCTCTGGCTGCATCTGGAAGCGAATGCTCGACTTGCGATGTCGTTTTCGATTCAACGGGAAATTTAACCTTCCACACGTGTGTCGCACAAAAAGGCCAATGCACGACTGCTCAAAGCAACACTTGTGGCAAACGGGGCTCCAGACGACAAGCGTGTTTATCACCTGCCGCCGTCTGCGAAGTCAACGACCTGAACCCAACCAAGGCGTATTTGTTCGAAGCGTACGCAATCAACAACATGGGACGAAGTGTGGAGAATATCTCACTTGCTACTGAGACACTGTACGCGCAGCAACATTTCTCGTCACCAGTTCATGTTCGGGCTTTAGGGGAATGGGAGCGCCACCAGATCCTATTCATCTTCATGATATTCAGGATATTAATGGTCTCGTCGTCTTCAACTGGGAGTATCCAAAGGTGGGTGAGGCTGTGATTTCCACTCGACTAAACGCCTCGCTCACTGCCTGTAGCATCAAGGCGGAAGCGCTATGCTGGATTACAGCGTCGTGTGCAGCAACAACAGCACGTCCATCACACTCAGTACATGTACACCCAATTCGCAATTGGTACGATGCGCCGGTGTTGCACCTTTCTAAAGGATGTTGTAGGTGCCGACATGCGTTTTGAATTATACAATGTGCAATCCTTTGTCACAGCCGAATGTGGAGTATACTTGCGCAATCGTTGGTCGCAACGCGTACGGCCAAACTCCGGTGAAACCATTCTTTGTGCAACCGCAGTATGGTGCCAATACCCAACCAGCCATATCTTTGTTGACTGCCAACGCTACAGCCTTCGTTCTCCAAGTGACTCCTTCATGTCGGTCGACCGCGCCGGGCGATCCCTCTGAGTTTCAATGTCAAATTTCGAATGAAGCCACACGATTAACAGCAGCGTTTCCATGCACAGCGCTGTCACCGTCCATCGTTTCTGACCTGCTCCCTGGCAGCGTGTACACTGTTAAAGCTCGGGCTGCATTTTCACTTGCATGGACGACAGCTCAGTTTGTGACAATGTCAGGCATCCCCGACCCGCCAAGAGTGCAAGTGGAATCGGTGACGGAAAATTCAGTAGATTTGTGTCTCTTTGCACCAATTCAAACGTTTGGAAGTGTGGTGGAATCGTATCAACTCGACGTATTGAATCCCACGACGAATGGATTGGTTTCGACGACGTCATACACGGCAGTCGGACTTGGCTACCCTTCCACTGCCTGCGTGCCTATCACAATTGCCAGTTTGACTGCCTCAACGAGTTACTTGATTCGAGCAGTGTCAAGAGGAGTGGGCGGAAGCGGCAAACGTGTTGCCGTAACCGCGACAACGACTGCCGCTGTCCACGGAACGTTCAAATGGGAGGTCCATGCGCTCAAGGCCAACATTGCGTCCAGTATGTCGATAAAGATCAAGCGGCTGAATGGCGCCCTGTTTGACGAATCCGTCTCCATCACAATCGAAAGCAGCCAAGGCTATACGTGTGACTTGGAGGTAAATCAGTGCGTGCCTCAACGCCGAAATTTTGTGTTCAACAACATCGACGTGCCTGGCAGTGATATTGCCAATTTCCCAAACTATGCTGCGACGGATTGTGCCGTCGAGTGCCTCAAACGGGACGATTGCATGTCGTACACGTCGGTTCCACCTGGTGGAGTCGGGTGTTGGTTGAAGAATACAGTTCCTGCGGCCAACGTGAACACAAACTACGTCAGTGGCATCGCGACGGATGCTTGTACGGTGCGGTTGCCAAATATCAATTTCAGTGGCAACGATATTGACGCGAGCACGTTTGAAGCAACCGAAGAAGCGTGTTTAGCGAGGTGTTTTGCCATTTCTGTGTGCGTTGGTGCATACTACAGCCCATCGACAACGGAATGCTACATTAAGCATACGCTTGCAAACGCCGCAAGCAGTTTTGGGGTCGTTGCATTGGTACCCAATCGATTCTGCGGTGTCCCACAAGTCATCACGTTTCGTGCTGGTGAAGGCGACAAAACGATGACTCTCACTGCACCAAACACAGCTGGAACCGTCACGATTGTACTGTCAAGTCCGTCCACGGGAGCGACCATTGCTGGCGACCCCACGTTGACCGTGACCGTCGCAGATTATTCGACCACTCGTGGAACGTTTTCGTGGATGCCAACTTTCTCTGCCCCGACAAAAGGCACCGTAGTGGCGACAACAATCAGTCGGGAATTTGGGTCCGCCTATGCTGAGTCTGTTTCCATCTCTATCGCAAGCAGCCGAGGCGAATCCTACATGTGCAAACCGTCGACCTTAATGTGCTCGATTCCAACTCTGTGCGGATGGCAAGTGGCTGGTACGGAGTACTCTGGAAACGACATCGCACAAACGACCGGAGGCACCCAAGCCGACTGCTGCCAATATTGCGCCAACACGACAGGGTGTGGAGCGTATTCGTTCTATACAACGACCCCGACAACGTGCAAGCTCATGAGCTATCCTTTCAATTCGAGGTCGGCAGACAGTGTTGTGTCAGGTGTGCCGGTCGTCAAGTGCACAGATCGATATTTCGGCGTGGATTTCACCAGTACAAACCTTGGGTCTGCAATGTCTGTGCCTGAAAGCAGCTGCTACACCCAATGCAGTCAGTTGTTGGATTGTGTGGGCTACCATTACACGCCGCCGACCACGTGCCAGATGAAATCGACCTTGACGGGTGCAATTGCACGCCCGTCGACAGCGTATACAGTCGTAATGCAGCCGTTGTGTACGAACATGGTGACGTTTCAAGAGGGTGAGTCGTCCAAGGTGGTTCAGGTTGCTTTGCCTAGCGACGACAGAGGTTACATTCTTCCGTACTCAATCAATGCAACCCTACTTCGACCATTCAACGGAGCCTCGATTGGGACGGCAAGCTCCCTTTCCATCAACGTCACCGATATGCCTCCCAATATGATTTCATGGCATGACGCAACGGTGTTTGGCGAGGAAGGTTCGACAGCAATTCTCGTCTTGCAACGATTTGGAGTCCACCAAGCACGTCAAACCGTGTCGATAGTCTTGTCGAGTTCCCTCGGGGATGCCTTTACCTGCGATTCGTCCACCTGGACGTGTGCCTCGTGCGCTCCCATGTGTGGTGATGTTCTGAACAACGTGACGTTCGATGCCGGGGAAATGGAAAAAATTCTCCACGTTCAGCTACCTGAGATCGAAGACTACACGCCATCGTATAACGTTACAGGAGCCATCAGCCCCTCTCCTCTTTACACAGTGCAAACTGGGCAAGTTGTAATGGTGGTGCGCGACAGCCACGACTGGTCGGTCATAACGTTCGCGCAGCTCGACGTGACGGTGTTTGAAAACTGTTCGAGCGTATCCATTGGTGTCCAACGCCTCCGTGCCACGACCGTGGTGGACTTTTCCATCACGTCGTCGCCGTCCTATCGAATTCCTGGGGGTGTTTTTCAAGTCAGCGCTGCGTTCGCGATGGGAGAATCGTTCCAGATCATTTCGATGCCAATCGCGACATCTCCTTTCTTCAATCCACCAGAAACTATAACATTGGAGTTGGGAACGTCAAGCAATCAAGCACGGTTGCTCAGTGCTCCTCGAATGCAAATTCGCGTATGGGATTCCACCGTCGGAGCCCCCGAACCACCCGAGAACATTCAGTACACTACTCTGTCGGCGGACAGCGTTTTGTTCAATTGGACCCCGCCAAAGTACACTGGCGGAGTTCCGTTGGAGGCCATCAGCTACATCTTTGTCGTATCGCCGTCCATCAATTTTACCACGTCCAACACGTCCTACCTTCTCCGAGGGCTCAGAGCGGACACGGTGTACTTTATCCAAGGGTGGACGGCGAACGTCAATGGCAGCTCCGGTTTGACGCCGACCATTGTAGTCCGAACACCAAGCCCATGTGCACCTGCCTCTCCCGAGAATGTATCAGTCGTCGCAGCGTACGCCACGATGGTGAAGGTACAGTGGGCATTGCCGCTAAGTGATGGAGGCGTCAACATTCAGTCATGTCGCGTGTGGACGACCGATGATCAAAATGCGAGTACGCTTGTCCTCGATGCCAAAGCGCCTTTTCAATTCCCGTACTCGATTGCAAACTTGGTTCCATTGTCGTGGTACTCCATGGCGCTCACGTGTGTGAATGTGGGGCAATTCGAAAGCGGCGCCGTTTCGTTCAACTTTACCACGACAAACGTGGGTGTTCCTCTTGCCCCGCCTGGGCTCGACGTGTTTCGCACCACTGGCGGGTCGTTGGGATTTGCCGTTCCAAACGCGTCCTACGACGGCGGTCTCCCCATTGAAAACTTTACAGTGATGTACAGCGACGACGACAATGCAACTTTCCGATTGGGTTGCGTGGGCAATGCCACCAACGTCGACAGTCGGTCCCTGGGGCAGTGTGTCGTTGGAGGGCTGAAGCAAAACACATCGTACTGGTTCAAGGCCTACGTGTCCAACGCGATGGTACGCGGATCTGTTGTGCCAATCGATTTTAATCCGCGGTTTGTTCCATCAGGGCATGTCTGAAAATGCGTCTGCAGTTCAGGTCTTCCAAACCTCCCACGCCACCGTCCCCGATCTTCAAGACGCACCCCGCGTGATTTTTCAATCGATGGGTCAAATCACGCTGTCCTGGAATCCGCCTTTGGATACCGGTGGTATGCCCATTGTCGGGTACGGAATACGGCAGTGGACTGACAACCTGTCGTACATTCTACCATACGACAATCCAGGCGACCCAGTCACGATCGCAACGATATCTCGCCTGGCTCAATACACAATGTATCAGTTTAGTGTTATCCCGTACAACGCACTGTCATTTTGCGCGTCATTCAGCGGGGTCAGCCAGCGACTGACGTTTGTCACAATGAACGCCACCGTCCCCGATGCACCGCTCGCTCCAACCGTTGTCAACAAAACCGGCGGGTCCATTATCCTCGAGTGGTCTCCTCCCGCTCAAGATGGTGGCTACAAAGTTCACTCGTATTGGTTGTATGGGGTTTTAAATACCGATTGGGAAATCGTGTACGATGGAAGCGACACGAGTTTTGCCTTGTTTGGTCTTGTCGCGTCGACACAGTATCACTTTCAAGTGGCAGCGGTCTCCATGGTTGGGTCCAGTTTGAACAGCTCAGCTATCACTGTGTCGACAACCGCACCGACTCGGCCAGGGCCGGTCGAAGCCATTGCTCAAGGATCCAATTCCACTGGTGGGTCGATTCAGCTCATATGGAATGCTCCGAGGGACACAGGTGGGCTTGTACCTCTCTCGTACTCCATCTTCCGTGGACACGATTTGCTGCAGTCGAACTGGGCGTTCCTTGCCTTCGAAGACTCGTTCAAGTTGGCTGCGAGCAGCACGTACCAGTATTTTGTTGTAGCACAAAACGCAGTTGGTCAGAGTGTGCCTGGAGCTGGATTCTCTGGTCGCACCACGGCACCAACGTTGCCCAAGCGACCAATTCTCGAGTTTGCCGTCGCAACGGGAGGCTCGATGACTTGGTCATGGTATGCATCCAATGACACTGGTGGAGTTTCACTGCTCAACGGGTCTGCCGTTGTCACCGATACGGTCACAGGTGTCTCCTTGACTTATCTAAACATCTTGAATTCCTTGAGCTACTATGTTGGGGGCCTCGTTGCCACTCGGACGTACAACGTTCGCTTGTGGGTTGCGAATCGAATTGGCAACAGCTCCATGCTCGAGTTTACCGCGTCCACGACAAAACCAAGCGTTCCAGCAGCTCCATGGAGTGCCCCTACAGCGCTGAACGTGTCGAGCGGATGGATGCTTGTATCGTTTCCAACTCGAGATGCCAACTACGACAATGGAGGCGCGCCACTGACTGGAGGAATTGTGTACCTGAACAACGTGCTGGTCCGAGTCGTTGCACCAACCAACATGACGTCAGTGCTGTTGATGGGCCTTCAAGCCCGACAATTATACAGCATCACAACCACATTTGTCAATTCTGTTGGTGAAAGCTTGCCGAGCCGCGTGTTGAACGTGACAACGCTGCCCATGGTGGCCCCATCGGAGGTGCTAAATCTTGCGCTGACGGACCGCGGGTCGTCGTTTTTGGAATTGATCTGGAATCCTCCTGTCGACTCTGGGGGCAGCATTGCCTTGATGTACGACGTGCGCTACAAGGAAACGTTGGCAACCACATGGCTCAATCAAACGACAACAACTTCTTTCGTCGTGGTGAGCAACCTTCGGGCATCCCAAGAATATCAGATCTCGATTCGAAGTCGAAATGACGTTGGGCCGAGCTCGTGGTGTCCAAGCACCACGTTCTCCACCACTGCCGAAGCTGCTGGATTTGCTTCGTTCTCCGTACGCGTTGTTCGAGTGCCCCAGAGCAATGGCAGCGTAAACGTTCTTTTGACGCGAAACGCTAGTGGGATTTCGGGGTCTGTGGCTTTCAAAACGCAAAGTGGGTCGGCGATTGCCGGAACCCATTACGTAGAGTCGTCCGGTCTCGCTACGTTTTCGCCGACCTCGACGACCACAAGCATTCGGATTGCGTTGTTTAACGCGACATTTGGGTGCACACCAACGGGTCGAGAGTTTTCAATTTCCATTTCGAGTGTCAGTGGCAGCCTTGTTCGAATCGGTCCGAACAGCGGCGTCACGATTGTCATGGAAGACGACAACAGCGGTGGCCTTGTCAGTTTGGAGTCCACAGCGGTAGAACAAGGCCAAATGCTCCCGGCACCATTCTTGACCGTGGTGAACCTAACTGTCGTCCGGTCGGGAAAATCATCGACCCTTATAAATGCAACGTTGGCCCTCAATGCGACGAGAAGCACGGCTGGTATGGGACGTCAAATTCAGTCCATTCCGTCGTTTGTGATTTTATATCCAAACCAATCCATCGCAATCGCCTCGATATCACTGATCAATGACGGCGTGTACAACGATCCGAGTCTGTATTTTGTCGTCGACATGGCGATACCAAATAGTTACAACAGTTGTGCTGTGCTCAACACCGCCGCGGCATCGACAAATGTCACCATTTTGGAGCGAAATGTCGTGTCACCGCCAGGCCCTCCAACAAACATCGCAGTGACGTGGCTCACTGGTGGTCTCGGGAGGTTTACCTGGTTGGGGCCACGAAACACAGGCGCGTTCAATTCCCCCGTGACGTTCTACACTGTTCGAATTGCCACGGCTGGTTTTGTACTCTCAAATCGAGTGAACGAGACCACAATTACCATCGGTGGCCTCAATTCAACCACCAATTACACAGCCCGCGTTGCCGCTGAGACAAGTGTCATGACGGGACCGTTCAGTGATGCGTTTGAGTTTCAAACGGCGTCTCCGTCAGTTCCATCGCTTCCCCGAAACTTGAGGTGCACCGGTCGCTCCGGTGGCAGTCTAACCATTGCGTGGGACATCCCGCTCGATACAGGGGGGTTCCCCATTACAGAGTATCGAGTCTTGTGCATGGACGTGAAACTGCGCCCTGTTTTGGGGACACCAGCAAACTCGATGCTTTGCGATGGCCTCCAAGCATCCCAAAATTATTCGATTGGGGTGCAAGCTCTCAATGCTTACAACATCTCGTCCTTATATGCGTACGTGACGTGCGCAACGACCACTGCGGTCGCCCCATCCAAGCCTTTTCCTCCCAGTGTGATTGCTTCGACCGGTGGAGCTCTCACGTTTCGTATTACCCCCGCTGTAAATACTGGAGGTGCTCCAATATTGCAGTACGCGATTTACATGAACAGCCCGAGTTACCCAAGCTTGTTCTCGATGGTGTACAAGGGATCAAACAGCACGCCAACCGTTTACGGACTGACGTTCAGCTCGACGTACACTGTGACTTGCCAAACGATCAACACAATTGTACGAAGAAACGTGCTCCGTTGACGCAACTGATGGGTTTTCGTAGGGTGCGAGCGAAGTATCGAGCACAAGCCAAGCGAGCACATCAGCAATTAGTATTCCAACCAGTCCGTTGAGCTTCAGTCTTGCGAGTGCCCCGACTGGTGGGGCTATTAGCCTGCAATGGAAGCCACCATTGGACTCGGGTGGGGTCCCAATTGTTGGCTACGCAGTGCGCCAGTACTCGTCCGTGGATGTTATCACGAGTTCGCCATCCATTGCGTACGTGGACGACACCAAAGCCACGACAAACGTCACGCTGTACGGGCTGCGACCAAATACGTCCTACTTCTTTGCTGTGATTGCGCTGACGTCCATGAGCCATTGCTTCAATTCAATCTATATTCAAGAGAGTACCCGCATCCTTGTGACCACTCGCGTCGTCACCCCTCCGTCAGCACCATCGACGCCATTCGTGTCACAAGCCACCGGTGGTATGCTCGAAATTGCATGGACGCCTTCTTTGGATTGGGGAGGGTCCGCGACGGTGCAGTACCTGTTGTACACGCCGCCAAAAACACTCGTGTACAACGGTACGAATTTGACCTATCAAATGTTTGGACTGCGCGCCTTGTCGAACCAGAGTTTCTACATCGTGGCATCCAACCAAGCGGGTCCATCCGCAGCAACGTCAACGATCGTGGCAAAACTGACCGATATCTCTGCCCCCACGCCGCCGACGTCAATCGGGTTGACAAGGGCATTTGCGGACCGGTTGCAGCTCCATTGGAAGGGTCCGTTGGACACTGGCGGCGTGACCGTGACTGACTACGACATCCGTCGCAATGGGCTATCCATCGGTCGCCCCAACGTGACGGCATTTGAAGACACCGGTTTGATGGCCAATACGACATATACGTATACGATCGTCGCACGAAACAGTCGATATCCGAGTGCTAGCAGCGATCCCGTCGCGTTCCAAACCACCAATGCAACGGTGTCGTCGGCACCAACAAACCTGCGAGCGAATGCAACGGGAGGTGCGATTGTGGTCGTGTGGGACGGACCGGTATCCACGGGAGGTTTGCCCAGCGTGGGAACAGTGTGCTTGTTGCAACGAAATCGCTCAGTGGTGGTGCTCGAGCGAATCACCAACACGACAACGTGTGTCTTTGCCGGCCTGAGTCAAAACTCAACGTTTCAAGTGGCGCTCTTTGTCATAAACGACGTCGGAAATGGAACGCTGGCGACCCTGAATGTCTCGACCACAAGGGCAACGCTGCCGACATCGCCACCGATTCCAGTGCTTGTGAGCCAAGTCGGAGCCGTTGCAGTCGTTGAGGTGAGCACTCCGCAAGATGCGGGTGGCCTTCCGCTCTCTCGGTTGATCCTGTATCGCAACAACTCTGTCGTCGCGTCGGTTCCTGTCATGCCAAGTGTTAGCACGTACAACATCACTATTGGGGGGCTACTTGCTCGAGCACGGTACACTTTTCAAGCAAGTGCGGCCAGCACATTGGAAGGCTCGATGAGCGAACGCCTGGTGTATGTTACTGGCAACTCGTCGGCACCATCTCCCGTTTCGAATGTGCAGCTGGTTGAAGCGACATCGACCTCGCTGTCGTTCAACTGGACCGCGCCTTTCGACGACGGTGGATCTCCAGAGTCTTTGGCGTACGATATTACAGCCACTGCGGGAGACGTCGTTGTGACAGATTCCGTGACCAAGAACACAACGTCCATCATTGCTGGGTTGACCCCAAACACAGCGTACAGCGTTAGTATTCGGTCACGAAATGTTGCTGGAACCAGTGTTTGGTCCACTCCACAGGTACTTCAGACCCTCGCGCTCGCCAAGGGATCGTGTGGATGGGGTGTGTCTACCTTGCGTACTCGAATCGACGTCGGCACTGTTTCGATTCCAGTTGTGCGGCGTGGAGGGTCATCTGGGATTGCTCAGTACAGCGTGCGAGCCAACAGCACGGGAAATGTCGTATTCAATTGCCCAACGTCCGTTGGTCTGCAATCGTCGCAAACTCAAGCCAGCCTTGTCGTGACGATTCAGAATTCGATGACGTATAACCCGAACGCGACGATCGTTCTCCAGCTCATTGGCGACATTTCAAATGTTGTCACAGAATTCGCGACTGTCACAATATATGTGGACCAAGAGGACAATGCTGGGGCATTCGACTTTGTTGTATCCAACATGACTGTGCGGGAAGATGCTGGCTTGTTCAACATTTCTATTCGGCGTCAACTTGGCGTCAGCTCCACAGTCGTTTGGGCCCCGCTGGACGTGACTGCATCTCGAAACGCAACGGCTAGAGCAGGAAGTGATTACCAGCTACTGCCGAACCAACGCATTGCGTTCGATTCGAATGTTACCCTAGCCAGCGTGGTCGTCTCTATCATCAACAACCAGCGGCCTCAATTCCCACTCTTGTTCTTTTGTCTGACGCTGGTCAAAGTCAGCGGTGGGGGGTACCTGAACCGCGCTGGCAATGACGTGATTTGTGTCTCGATTTTCAATGATTGGACTCCGGCAGTCCCATCAAGAATTCCAAATCAACTGGACGTTGTGCGAACTGGTGGTTTGTTTCAATTATCTTGGCTGCCTCCGCCGTACACTGGAGGCGCTGGCGTTGCCATCACTCGGTACTCCATGCAACTGTTTATGAATGGTTCGCTTGCCAGGGCAATAACTACGTCAACAAATTCGACGACGGCATCCGTTGGTGGCTTGGTTGCTTCTACAAATTACCTCATTTCGATCAGCGCGATCAATGCAATTGGCTCTGGTAGCGCTATGAATTTCACGGCGCAAACGACGGCTCCTTCATTGCCAGGAACTGTGACGAGTGTCCAAGTCAACCAAGCGACGGGTGGGTTCATGCAGTTTGCAATTAACCCTCCCCAAGACACTGGAGGTCTCTTCGCCTTGAACTACTCCGTGTTTGTGTACAGCCCAGCAAACAACTATTTTCAGGTAATGTTGATTTTGGGCTTGAATTTTGCTAAATCCCGCGATGCAGAGAATCGGTATTGCCATGCCAAATAACCCAACGCTATATTCAGTCTATTTGCCCCAAGCGAATACATCCTACACGTTTCAAGTTCAAGTAAAATGTGCCCCAAAATTCGTCGCCGGACTAATCCACGGGTAGGCAATAAACAGCGTTGGAGCAAGTACCCTATCGACGAACTTTACATTCACGACGGCACTTGCCACCCTGCCTGGCCCTCCAGCTTCGATCTCATCGACAAAGCAAACGGGGGGCGCGATTACTTTGCAGTGGCAGCCGCCAGATGACACTGGTATGATTAGCCGTGTCAAACACTACTGAGCTGGCGTGTGTAGGTGGTTTCGAGATCATTGGGTATAATGTGTACTATCGACTGGCATCGTCAACAAGTCCATTTCAACGAGCCGTATTCGCGAATGGACCATCTGCGACTGTTGCAAAGCTCTTTCAAAAGACTTCCTACTCCTTTGTCGTTGTGGCGTTGACCTCGTTGGACGGTGCAGCGCTCCCAGCCACAGGATCCATATCGAACGGACGACAAGCCATCACGACATCCATGCGAATTCCACCGTCGATGTACAAGACAATAGAAATGAAGGTGCGATTCCAGGTGTAATGACTGGATATGTTGCTCACGATCGAGGGTGTGCAGGACATGCTGTGGATTCCATCTGATACTCAATCCGACGCGACGGAAGTTGTGTTGAATATGACGTACTTTGGAACAACGATTGACGGTGAAGCAATGCTTGCTCGTGGCAGCGCCAGCAATATTTATTCCGCGTCGACAACTCAACTGACCCTCCCGTCAAGTCCACCTGTGCCAATTCGATTGAGTTACCCGTCTGGAAGTGTCCTCCGCCTGCAAGTCAATTCTCCGTTGGATACTGGTACGGTCTCCAAGACCGACGAAACCTAAGCCATGTGTCCAGGCGGCGTACCAGTCACATCGTACCGGGTTTTTGTGCAGGATGCTGAGGTATCACGTGCCGAAAACCTCGATGAGTTTGACTGATCCTCGTCTAGGTTACCAATTTCGTCATCGAAGAGGCCATTACTGTGGAATCGTTGCTGCTAAACTGCGTGCTTCTTGTTCCTGGATTCAACCCAATGACGTGGTACAATGTCGCTGTCGTGGCGGTGAATCTCAAGTCTGTCTGCGAATCGTCAAGTGCGGGCAGGCGAAGTCCGCCAGGGCTTTTTCAAACGAACGTGTCGACAATTCCCCGTCCAGTCACATCGTTGACGGACACATCCACTACCGGTGGGGGAATAAGTCTTGCGTGGCAACCGCCATTTGATCGAGGGGTTGGCTTGAACGAACCCCTCTACTTTGCCTTGTATATGAAGTCAATCACGTCCAACTCGTGGACCTTACTTCAAAATGACACGACAATGACGGCATGGGTAATGAACCTTGCGTCCGAGACATCATACGAATTCGGTGTCGACGTCGCTGCATCGACTGGAGCGGCCGGTATGTCGTCGATGGCAATTAAAACGTTCAAGACATCTGGGATTTCCGCCCCTGGGCCGCCGGCTAGTCCGTTTTTTATCAACAACACTGGTGGTTCCATCTCGATCGGGTGGCTTCCTCCTAGCGACAATGGTGGGGAAAAAGTAACGTCGTATGTCGTGGAGGTGCAAGGCGGAGATGGTGGCCAGATGACGTTTGCCAGGGACATTACGTTTTACGGGTTCTTGGCGTCGACCACGTACAACTTTCGAGTGGCTGCAGTGAACATGATGGGAACGGGATCGCCCAGTGCATATGCAACGTTTAGCACAAGTGCAGCGTCCCCAGCCCTTCCGCCGACATCGCCTAAAATTCTGAGCCAGTCTGGCGGGGCAGTCACGCTGAGCTTTACCCCTCCCTTGGACACTGGTGGCGTCCCATTGTCTGAGCTCTCGTACGCAGTTTACGCGAACAACGTTCTTGTGGCAACGATTTCACACGCCGAGTTTATGGAATCGGCGTCGAAAACCTCGTCAAGATCTTTGCGCGAAGAATATCCAGAAACCAATTCACAATCAAGACGCCGTCGGTTGGATGCCTCTGGTTCTGTCATTGTTGGCAACCTGAATCCTTCGACAACGTACGATTTTTTGGTCAAGGCGGTGTCAGCTCAAGGAGGAATGAGTAGCGGTTCGCCGCAGCAGGCTGGACAAACGTCGCAGCCTTCCAAACCTGGAGCGCCAGATCCACCCACGTTAGTCAAATCGACTGGTGGCATGGTGTCGTTTTCGTGGAATGCCGTCACTGACAGCGGAGGCTCCTCCATTACCAAGTTTATTCTGAAGATGGTGAATGTCGATACCCATCAAGTCACGACATGTGAAGGAATGATCTTTCAATGCACTATGTCTGGCCTGGAGTCCACGTCGACGTTCTCAACGACCCTTCAAGCTGTAAACGACGTTGGTGTTTCGGACCCCAGCACTGCGCTAGAGGTCCGAACTGGCATCAATTCGCCACCGACGCCTCCACTCAACTTTATCATGGTGAATGTGTATTCCACCGCCGTCGACTTGCAATGGCGGGCGCCTGTCGATTTTGGTGGAAATGATCTCGAAAGTTACTCCATTGACATCACTCCAGTCGGTGGAAGTACACTGACCCAAGTCGTCGTTGCCCCCGTCGATTCAACTCAACCAGTGTTTTACACGGTGGAAAACTTGAGCAGTCAAACGCAGTACGCGGTGACTGTGGTACGTACACCGCTTTGACGAACCTGAACGCTGAATGGAATTATGTGTAGCGAACGTCAACTTTTGACCAAGTTGGAGAGGTCAGCAAGACAGTCGCCATCACGACATCGTCCGATCCAAATACGCCACAGCCGCCTCTTTTGCAATGCGGTAACTCGTGGATACGTCGGAGCAACAACTCAGAGTTGAATGCATGTAGTGTCACCATCGACTGTCCAGCTCGCGTGGCGACAATCCACACGTGCGGTTGGATACAAGTTGGATCGAGACGGCATTCCTATCTACACAGGAACAGCATTGTCGTTTGACGACATCAACTTGTCGACAGGGCTGTCGTTTTCGTACCGACTGCAGGAAATTCGTCGGGATACATCGTTATCGCATTGGAGCGCCCCGCTTGTCATTTCAACATTGACAGCACAAGAAACGACCGTTATGTGCTCGAATGACTTGCCGCTTTCCATCGTTCAAAACGGATATGCAAACAATGTCACGAAAATGTGGAAAATCCAGCGACCCACCGGTCCGTCGGAATACACATACCTGAATGTACGTGAAAACGTATTTGTGTCTTTCATGCGTCCTCCATTCATGTGGTTGCTGCTCTAGTTTGGCAAGTTTTCCCTCGAGTGTGACCACGATCAACTGACAATCGAAGAAAGAAGTGGAGGAAGCGCAAGGTCCGTCTTATGGAGTGGAGGGTGCTCTCGTCAAAATTCGTTCGGGATCGTCTCAGTCAACCCAAACAGCGACATTGTCATCACGTTGACGACCGACAGCTCAATTGCTCTTGAGGGTTTCGCAGTGAACGTCGAAATTTTTGACAGCACCAAGGACAACCGGGTGACACAGATTCCATGTCCAGTGTTCAACAACATTTCGTGCGCCAATAACGGCATATGCACTGGTTCGACTGGTGTTTGCTTGTGCAGCGTTGGGTACACAGGGGAAGATTGCAGCCAGCGCATTCTGTGCACGAATGGCCTGATCTGCCCCGCTTCGTTTTCCACTCAAGATGAATTTATTCTCGTCGATGGAAGGCAGGGTAACGACGACCGCGGAACTGGTGCATTCATGAACACATCGAGTCGAGGCACAGCCAGCAAAGCTGTGCGCAGTATTTCTAAGGCCTTGAATCTCCTGTCCACGAACCCGATGACAAAAAAGACAATTCTACTCTACCCGGGAGAATACACCACCTCCATCAACTGCAACCTCCGATTTTCAAGCCAGCACATTGAAATCCTCGGTATCTTTGGTGCCTCGTTGACTGCCATTGTCTGTCCCCACGGCCAATGGAATATCCAAGGGGGAGAAATCAGTGTTGTTGGCTTGACGTTCAAAGATCGCGAAGCCAGCAACGCGCAGTTCAGCGTCACTCAAAATGGAAAACTGAACCTACTTCACAGCGCAATTCGCGGAGGCACTGGCAAGTCAGACCAAGGCGGAGGGATTATCCTCGATCGGTCGAGTTTGTACTTGGAACAGTCCATCGTGTCCAAGTGCTCTGCCAACTACGGTGGGGCAATTTATGCTTTCAGCAGCGAAATTATACTCAACAACTCGAGGATTACCGACAATATTGCCAGCATCGACGGCGGCGGGCTTTATGTACGTGGCTCGTCGATCGTGTCTGGCGTGAATTCGTTTGTGCAATGGAATGTTGCTCAAAGAAACGGGGGTGGCCTGTTTGCCATTGGAACAAGCTACATAGTGTCGTCCAGCCCAGCTCGTCCGCTTGAATTGTCTCAAAATGCTGCTTCATGTGGAGGTGGTGTCAGCATTGATGGACAATTGACCTCGTTAAATGTTCTCGTTTCATCCAACCGCGCGACGGCGAACGGCGGTGGAATTTGTATCTTGGCCAAGTCTTCCCTTTCAGATTCCGATTCGATCATCACTTTGAACAACGCAGTGGACTACGGCGGCGGAATCTACTCCATCTCCGACAAAGATCAAGTTTTTACAAATTCCCTCGTAACAAAAAATGCGGCAACATGGGGGGGTGGCTTGGCGATCCAAGACACATCCACTGTTGTCACGGGAGTGAAGATATACGAGTGTTCGAGTCAATTGCACGGCGGTGGTTTAAGCGTGAAAAATGCAACTGTGCGCCTTGTCTCGGTGCAAATCGAGTCAAACACAGCTGGCACCAGCGGTGGCGGTGTCTATGTGCGGAATGCAGCGCTGATCGGTCCCATTGACATTGTCCACAACACTGCGTCAACATCCGGTGGTGGCGTCTTTGTACAAGACGATTCAGTGTTGCAAGACCTGTCCATATTTGGCTGCTCTGCTCGAAATGGCGGTGGTTTTCATGCAGTTGCGTCCTTGGCACTTTATGCAAACAACGTTAACGTGTCCAACTGTACGGCACAAGATTTTGGCGGTGGTGGACTACTCGAAAACGCTCAGGTGTTGGCTGAACACCTCGTGGTGCAGTACAACGAAGCTGCCAGCGGTGGTGGTTTGCACGTTCAAGGCTCGCAGTTGTCAAGTCCCACCGTTCTTAGTCGCACCGTGATCCAGTCCAACGAAGCAACACTTGGGGGTGGTGTCAGCACGATTAACAGTGCCTTGACTTCATCCTTAACTTTTGCCGTACTGGAGAACAACGTGGCTCGAACGAGCGGCGGTGGTATGTACATCCAAAGCGCTCTGCGACTCGACAAAGTGCTGGTGTCGAAGTGCTCCACTCCTGGAGAAGGCGGTGGGCTCTCGCTCGTGAATTCGACGGTCGTGCATTCGGAAGTCACAGTTGAACACTGCTCAGCCCGAGATGGAGGTGGTGTGCACGTGTCATCGTCATCACTGGAGCCCAACAATTTACGCGGCTACATGCGTGTACGACACAACTCAGCGATCAGCATGGGAGGAAATGTTCACTTGACAAGACTCAGCTCCATTTCGCACATTGCTGTGCAAAACGGAAACGCCCCGTTGGGAGGCGGGGTGTCTGGAAAACAAGCAATTGGAAGTTGCTCGAACTGTATCATCACCGATTCCGTGGCAGCTCAAGGGGGAGGGGTGTTTGTCATTTCTAGCTCCTTGGCACTGACAGCCACCACAGTTCGAAGCAACACCGCCGAGGAAGGTGGTGGGCTTTACCTCAACTACGCCAACTTAACCCATGACGAGGTGTCTGTGATCGAGAACGAAGCCGAAGTCGGTCCTGGTTTATGGATAGGCAATTCGACCACCGTGAATGGGCAAGGATCTACTTACAGCATCCTGTCAGCAAACAAATTTCTGAATTTTCTGGTGGCGGTCGACTATTTTGCCGGTGCCAACGTGTTCGTTTGTGAGTCCGCGATGGATTTTGAGGTGTCACACTGGAACATATCTCATGGCGTCGCACTCCGTGGTGGTGGCGCCTCTGTATCCAATCTGGCGAGTGGAAGCTTTCAAAGGTGCCTATTCCAGAACAACAACGCGTTGCGAGAAGGCGGTGGTATGTTGGTCATGGAATCAAGCACGGTCACAGTTGTTGACTGTGTCTTTGATGCCAACACATCTCCATCTGGCGCTGCTCTACTTGCGAATAGCGACGCATCGACAAAGTATTCTCGAACCAACATTACACTTGAAGGCACGACCGTTCAAAGGAATGTCGGCGACATGTTTGGCGCGATCCGTGTTGTCTCGGCCAAGCTGAATGCTATGAATTGCAACTTTATTCAAAACTCTGCGGGAACAGGCAAAGGGGGGGCGATTTCAACGATGAACTCCGAGTTGGCCGTGATTTCAAGCACATTCCGCGAAAATACTGCGACTGAGGGGGGCACGGTGCACCTGGAACAAAATGCTCGAGCTACTTTCAGCAGCGCCAGTTTGTTTGGCACTTGCACTTTAGACAATCCAACTTTGCCCTTTATTTCCAAAGGTGGTGTGATGTTAGTGGAAACAGGGTCAAGCGCAAAGTTGCAAGAATCGTCCAACGTAACTTGCGGTGTCGCAGTGTCTGGCGGGGGCATCTACGCTTCCACTGCAAGTTTAGAAATCAGCAGCGACACATCCATCGTGAACCACCTGGCGTCGCAATTTGGTGGCGGTGTTTTCCTTGAGGAATCAACCATGCGATTGATGCTCAGCTACATTGGGCAGTGTGGTACGACAAATAAATTTGAATGCTCTCATTTTAATCCAACTATTTAGAGGCCAAATACGACGGCGGTGGTGTGTATGTCCAACGCAACTCCAAGTTGTATTGCAACAATTCTACCATCACCGGAAACAAAGTTACAAACGATGGAGCTTCGATCTACGTCGCGCCGGGGAAGAACTCGCTTTTCATGACGTCGGCTCGTGTCTCGAATAATACGGCGCTTCACTTTGGAGGCGGTAGGACTATAAGGGTGATGGTGCAGTACCTGATATCGCGTAGGAGTTTACATCGGCCGTGGGTCAAGCTCAAGTTTCACTTTTGTGGAATTTTTCAACAACGCTGCGTTGCTGGGCGGTGGTCTTTACGTATCGGACACTACATCGGGATTAGTGGATTGTACGTTTACCCAAAACCATGCCGGGCGTGGAGCTGGTGTGGCAGTGGATCGCAGTGGCAAAATCTCTGCCAGTCAGTGTTCATTCATGGCAAACGTTGCAGACGAAGGTGGTGGTGCGATTATGTTGCTGTTGAAGACCGTTGCAACTGTGACCAACCATTCCATCTTTGTCGGCAATGTCGCTCGTAATGGCGCTGGCATCTTCATGGAGAGTGCCAGCAAAATGTTCCTCGACGAGACAGAGATATTCGAGAACAAGGCGGCTCTCAACGGTGGTGGCATTGTGTGTGCTGACAACGCTGTGTTGACCGTGTCCAGAAGCGCCTTTTACAAGAACTCAGCAGTGGATGGTGCAGGGCTGCACCTTTCTACGGTCATGTTGGTGAGTGTTCGGAATTCAACGTTCACCGAAAACAAGGCATCATTTCGAGGCGGTGGACTTTTTGTTGAGCGCTGCGAGACTACAATTTGTCAAGGACTGACAGTCGTGTCCAACACGGCATCCAGTGGCGGTGGGGTTTTCTGGTTTCATGAGAGCAATAACAACGCTGACGTATTCAAGTGCGCGGACTGTTCGATACGCAACAACGACATCTACAACATCGCGACGAATTCCCGACAGTTTGACGTGTTGTGGTGGCCAACCAATGGCACGAGTGGTACCCCGTTGATTGCCTACGATGATATCGAGTCGATCAAACCGGTCAACGTGTCGCATGTTGGAGACGTCTGGCCTCGACTCGAAGTACAGGACTACTATGGCCAGCGTTCGCTGACGGACTCGACGTCTTCGTGCATCATTCAAGCTGCGACAAATCAAACCGAGGTTCTTTTCGAGCCAGGAGTCCCTTCTATGTCGCAAGCAGGGGTGGTGACGTTTGTCGGTGCTGCGGTCGTCAGCGACGTGGCAAACACTTCGTATGCACTGGAAGCTGTGTGTTCGATTCCATATTCGACCGAGGGAAACTATATCATCAATCTCACGATCACCGTCCTTCCATGCAAACCGGGCTTTCGACTGGCTGAAAACAAGTACGGTGTATCTGTCTTTCGACGATTTTCTCACTGGTGTGTGTAGGCGATGTATTCGATGTGGCGTGGGGCAGTACAGGTATCACTAGCCTCAAATTCACGACGAATTCATTCACTATTTTGTTTCTGTAGTTTGGATGGTCAATATTGTTTCGACTGCCCCAAAGGCGGAAATTGCGATCAATTCGTGGTGAACCTTGCCTCGCCAGAAATTGTGCTCGCCTACGGCGTCAAATATCCGCGCACGGTGTCCAACTACATGGCATTCGAGGCCACAAAAACGGTCCTGGACGGATGCACGCCTGCGACGTGGGACGCGAGCGATCCGTGCTTGCAATTTGCAGCAAAACAAGTCGGTGGAATCGAATACTTGACAACAACGTCGAAAATTGACTTCAACTTGGTCATGACCGAATGTGCCCGGCTCAAGACGAGCATTGCCTATCAAAAGTTCTGGCCAGCCGAGCGACAGTTTTCATGTCTTACGAATTCATCGTTCTACAAATGCGAAGTATGCGAGAGAAACGTCGTAAGGCGTATCTCGTTCAATTTCTCACAAGTGCATTGTAGGTTCCTGGGTCGTGTCCCGCTGACATTGTGGCGGACAAACCCGTCGATCGCGCAGAAATAATTCCTTGTGCACCAGGTTACCAAGGGCCAACGTGCTCAGTGTGTCTGCCATTTCACAAGCGCACGGCATCGGGAGCGTGCACTTGTATGACTATGCTCCATTTCTTGACTGTGCTCATTCATTTCTAGCTTGCGAGGCCGCAAATGCAGAAATTCGAAGTGGTTTGACGTGGCAGAACTTCGTGTTGCCAGTGTTGATGTTGATGTTGCTGGTTGTGGTGGTGATTGGAATCCGAGGGGTCTTGACGGTATGTGAATTGTTCTCATCTTATTTTCCATGTTTCATGCGACATGCAGGACGGCACGGATGTGAAAATCATGGACAAGGCTCAAGCAGATCGAAAGTTTCAAGAATATGTGGTCAAAGTTCCTGAGAAGGGCAAGATCGGGAAATGGATCGACGCCAAGATCAAAGCGTGGAAGGAAAAGCAAGAACTGAAGGCAGCGGAGAAGAAGAAAAACGACAAAACTATTCTCTTTGGCATTCCGCCCGTGAACGTGATTGTTGGGGTGTACCTCAGTCCGGAAAAGATCAAAATTCTCGTCGGATTTTTTCAGATTTTTGGCAACTTGAAGAAGACGTACGAAGTACAATGGCCAAACACGGTCAACAATGCAATGGACTCGACGTCGAAATTTAACCTTGTACGTTGCCTTCTACTTGTACGCCTCTTACCGTCCGTTTAGGATTTGATTGCCGTGGCAGGGTTGGATTGCATCATGGAGCGCACGTTCTACTTCGACCTCATGTACGACCTCTATAACGATTCACAGGGACTAAACTCGAGTCGATAGCATGCTCTTTGTGATCCTTGGGTTCTTACTGGGAGTCATCGCATGCTTTTACCTACACGGAATCCACTCATACGAGACGAAGCTGTCGTCGATTCCGCGCAACTGCACGCGATGTGGCCATCCTGTGCGGGAATCCTTTTCCAGACGCGTGTACGAGGCGTTGCCAACCATCATGACTGAAGGACGGAAAATTCCTCCGAAAATGAGACAGAGCATGCATCGATTCAGCTGCCTCGTTGAGGGCGAGAAAGACGAAAACGCCCCAGACGACCGCAAGATCAAACGGGAATTTGGCATCTCAACAGTCAAGACGGATGTTCTGCCGATATACCCGTCGCGCCACATGCAACACCAGTGCCCGAGCGACGAAGTTCTGACAGGAAAGCTCCTGGAACGGACGTTGCGGTCAAACCTCCGTGTGTGGCAAGCTCGCATGAAACTCCGGATGAACTACCACACATACAAGAACAAGTGCTTCAAGCTGTTCATGTGGTTGCTCCTCATCTTGTACCCGAACGTGAGCCAGTACATTTTGAACATCTTCAATTGCCAAGAGATCGGCGACCAATACTACATGGTGGTCGACCGGAGCTTAGTTTGCTACAATGCTCAATGGGGGTTCTATTCGATCTTGGGGTTTGTCGGCCTGGGGGCGTGGGTGGCTGGCGTTCCGTTGCTCTTTTACATTGTCATCAGTCGCGTACGCACGGCCAACATCAAAGAGCGCATGGCAATTTTGAAAAATCCACGATACCGACACCTCCGGCACAAGTGGACGAAAAACATGCGAGAGCACTTTGCCACTCGGGGTCGATACATCAAGGAGAACGAGTTTTTCGACATTGAAAACGACCTGCTCTACGAGTACATGTGCTATCTCAACATGACGGTACAGTATTCCATGTCACGAATCGTCACTTGACGTGCTTGACTAGGATTCGGTAAATCGTCTGCGAGT
This sequence comes from Aphanomyces invadans, assembly GCF_000520115.1. Lineage (NCBI taxonomy): Eukaryota > Oomycota > Saprolegniomycetes > Saprolegniales > Verrucalvaceae > Aphanomyces > Aphanomyces invadans. Next base: position 1,421,157 of record NW_008580156.1, read on the forward strand.
GGGGTTCATCTACCAGAATTACATGCCCGAATTTTGGTGGTTTGAAGTGCTCGAATTGCTTCGAAAGCTCTTCATGAATGGGCTCGTTATCTTTGTCCACAACAATCCAGTCCTCAAGGCCGTGCTCAGCATGACGTGGAGCATTCTCCTCATGAGCGGCATCTTGTACTATCGACCATACGTGGCATGGAGCAACAACCTCGTTCTCAGTATGACTCAGTTCCAGACGATTCTAACTCTCTGGGTCGGCCTCGTCCTCGTTCTGAATGCCCAAACGGGACTGAACCTCCTCAACCAACAACAAATCATCAACATTATGCTCGTGCTCAATCTCGTCGCTGTCGTTGCGACGGGGTATATAATGTTTGACGAAGCACGGTCAATGTCGAAGCAACAGATTGCCATTCAAGAGACCGAGCGCAAGGGTAAGATCAAGAAAGCCGTGCGCGCGCTGTGGCGACGAGCGTACAACCTCGCCGTGTACGAGTCCATGGCGGAGAGGGAAGGGAAGCTTCGATTTTCCGTCCCAGCGTTCTTGGAAGCGGTGCGCCGCCGGAAGGCGGAAGCTGTTGAGGCGGTCCATCCATAAAACTGGAGGATATTGTGTTGTGGACTTCCGAGTCATTCATGTAGTTTCGTTTTTAAGTTGCAACGTGGACGCGACAGTCGTGATCTGCCGGACCATCAATGCTGGGACCGACACTTTCCGGGCCCTCACAATCGGCAAACATAATTGCTTTAAGAACACCTAGCGCGCACACATGTCAATCAATAATTACAAAGACCAACGACTTACCGGTAGTTTGAGTCCGAAATTCCCCGACTGACTTCGCCATTGGTCCAACGACGACGTCTTCACCTTGAGAAACTCGTACTGCGTTGTGTCGCCGCCATCCACGACGCCGTAGTGAGCAACTTTGACCCGTTCGTAAAATTGCGTGTAGTCTTTTGCGTCGGACATACGTGCACAAGCTTCCAGAAATTCCCCAAAATTTATTCGTTTCCATTCTTCGCCGTCGCCGTGTGGATCGAATATCTAGGTCGATATGTTTTTGTAAGTTTGGGTTTGCGAGGGAGTTAGGAAGAGTACCTCGGTTTCTTTGGACCGCATGAGAGCAAGCTTTAAGTCGCGGGCTGGTAGCGACTCGTCAACTAGGTTCCCTTGCTCGCATAAATACATAAACTCGGCAAAACTGAGTCGTTTTGACTTTTCACATGCGGCGGGGGTGGTGTCGATCGTGCCAGCAAACGACGCAAACAGCTCTTTGAGCAAGTACAAATGGTCTTTGAAGATCATGTCGACTTGGGGGGAGAACAGGCAAGTGGGTTGGGCGTAGGATTTGTGCGTGCGATATTCTTGACTATCATGCCACGACGCTCGCGGTTTAATGTGGTGCTGGAGGAGCATCGAAATCGCTTCGGACACAGAAGATGCGCGCTTGGACTTGAAAAACTTGGACACGGCCAAAAACGCAATAGCTTCAATGAACTGAAATCGAAACAAGTTGCGCCTGGTGTTCCATTTGACCTAGAAAAGTCCATCGAGCTGACGTCCAAACCACAACCATACCTTTGGACCTGACGAGCTTGAAGAAATGAAATTCATCTCGACTTCCGCCCGTGTGCACGTGTCTTGATCAATTATGTCACAGTCCGATATAAAGTCGAAAAACGCATTCGACCCAAGCGTAAACGGATCGGTGCCCCTTTTTTGCATGCTTAGAATGTGCACGCATGCCGCACGCTGCCGTACCCGGTGGTCGCGTAGTGTTTGAAGACGGATTTTAACATGGCGAAGCTCTTTGCCAGCATGTGCTTGGCTCGGTCGAGGTCGGCGGCGTCTTTAGTCAGCTTGGGCAACTGGCAAGAATTCTTGAGCATATTGAAACTACAAGGGATATCGTACCCGTGATGCATTCCAGTCGGCTTCGAATGCATTGTTCAGGTGCTGGGTCGTGTCTTGTTGGAATGTACAAAAGACCGATTTCGCGAACCAGTCGTCTTCTTGGTTCGGCCCAGGTGTTTTTGATCGAGGTTTGCACTTCAAGTCGGCAAGCACGTCCGTTTCGTCGACGCGGACGATGTTGACTTCGTTGGACGCAGGCATGTCAAGGCCGCGGGAGTAATTGCTTACGCCACCCCAGACTCGCGCCTGGAATTTCTGTACTATGTGGGCGTCGGTCGTCTGAGGAACACCATCGATCACGAAAAAAAACTGCGTCATCCCCGGCGGCACCATGCGATGGATTTCCCACATGGTCGGATCGTGGGCACTGGGAAGAGCGTGGTGGGGCTGCCAGTAGTCGAATTCAGCTCGAAAGAAGACCTCGCCCGGCTTTTTGGCGTGTTGTTTCCACGTGAATCTATCCACAACACCGACTGTGAATCAATCTCACTGCTCCTACTACATCGAGATGCACACCGCCCCACCTCACTTCTGCCCACCGCTCGCAAATCCAACAATTGCTCCGTTTTTCCCAGTCGTTCTTGCCTTGTTTCGAGCACTTGAAGCCAAAGCGCGAGAATATATGAGCACCGGCGGGGTCGTTTTGGGCTGCGTCGGGGAATACAAAGCCATAAGCGTCAATGTCGAGGTCGTTGCCGCCAATGTGCAACCCGCGAATGGACGTATTGCCTTTCAGGGCAGTCGAGAGCACCTGGCAGTCCTTTTCAAGCAGTCGGTTGTGGCTCAAGTCCAGGTGCGTCAACACGTTGTTTTCCATCAGCGACGCACCCAACGCTCGCAGCGCGTCGGACGTTGTGATGGACCCGAAGGAATTCCACGACAGATCCAGCGTTTGCAGGCTCACACTACGAGCCACCACCGTCAACTCGTTGGATCCACTGGGATGACTCACCTCAGCTGAAGGCCTTGGGCCAGTTTCGTTGCGCCGTAGCCCCGAATTTTGTTCCACGATAGGAAAAGCTCGACGAGCGAGGCGTTTTCACACAGTGCGTTCCCGAGAGCTGTGGCGCCTTGGTGCCCAATGTTGCATCGACTGTATGGACGTCGTCAGTATTTCTTTGAATGACATTCACCGGGGCACCTAAGGTTTAGGCGCGTCAAATTCCTGCTCTCCGCCAAGGCAGACGCTAAGACGACAACGCCTCTGTCGCCCAAGCTGTTGTTTTCGAGATTCTACAAGAGGTTGTTTGGTGCCGACTGGTTCCATTGAAAAAGCGGAGGAGACTGTACCAGGTCCATGAGAGGGGACGACGGAGACGTCAAGAGCGGGGCAATGTGTGCAATGCCCTTGGCGTTAAAGTAGTTGCGGGACAAATCGAGCTCTCGCACTCGACTTCTTGAGAGACCTTTCACCATAGCAGAGAGTCCTTTGTCGCTCAACCGGTTGTCCTAATGCGTGTCAGGACGCCAATACTTCATCGAATGCCGTACCTTGAAGCTGATTTTGCTGAGGGTTTCGATTCCGCCCAAGCTGTCTGCCAGTGCGAGCAACAGCGAGTCACCAATGCTGTATGAGCTGGTGTCCCTGTGAGTTCATGGATTGCTTCCTCGGGGAAGAATACCTCAAATTCAGTACGCCATCTTTGCAGGCCAGCGCTTTCTGGATGATGGGCTCGGGAAGGAGACTAGCGCGCTCGCACTTTTCGTAGAACATGGACGTCGGCGTTTGCGACCTGCGCCATGTAAGCCATGCCAGTGACATGGTAGGTGTGCCTTACCTTAGCCGTCCAGGATGATCGGGTTTACTAGCTTCAGTCGTGTCAATTGGGCTGGCGCGACCGCTAGACATGTTCATTTCGGAATCTGGGCGAAGTGCCTCATAGTCATCGTTGTTTTGGGAGCATTCGGATCGGCTGGTAGCTCTACTTTTCTCTCCGTTGCCGTCATGTGTCATGCGCGGCCTCAATGATGGGCTGGACGAGGTGGGCAATGACGTGGCTGTCCCAGCGGAGCAGTCGATGCCGTTAGAACTCTGGAAAGTGTTTGCGGGCGCCACTGGTGCGACTTGGTTTTTCTGAAAGATGGAATTCCTTTGCTCTCGCGGCGGGGGGGCATGTTTCGGAGCGGTACGAGCGATTGAAGCGACACTGCTTTCTCCAGCAGCGTTGGATGGGGCTGCCGCCTCAACGTGTGGTACTGGTTTTTCACTGTTGCGTTGAACTACTGATGATTTTGTATTGCCAGGCTTGCCAACGATCATTTCCATGACTGAAACAGTGGCATTGGAGGCTCGTTTGCCAGGTTTTGGACGCTTCCGTGCGACAGCTGGCACCGACGGCACGGTGGAAAACAAGTCCGCCGCATTATCGTGATAACTGCTGGACTTCCAGTCATGCGTGTATGCACTGCGGAGGCCCAGCTTGATGGCCATCGCACTGGCCTCATCGCCCATGGCAATGCTCGTGGCGACGGATTCGTTTCACGTGTCGAACCGTTTCAACAGGGACGACGCCGCTGTAAATTAGTTAACGTTTTTATTCATTTATACAGGTTCCCCAACTGGACTTTAAGATGGGGCTGTTCGAGGCGGAGAATCAAGCGCGGTCTCGCGGAAAGGTGCGCTCTGGAAAGGCCTGGGCCCCCAAGGCACTTGCCGTTGGCCTTATTATGTGTGTCCTCATGACGGTGCAATACTTGTCTACGTCCTCCTCGGCTATCGTGGATCCGCTGTCAACACAAGCAAAGACCGTTGTGGTTGAATTTGTTCATGACGGTGACCATTCGACGTATCCCCAGCGTGGGGACTCCGTCACAGTGAACTGTGTAAGAGTTTAGTGTGACTTGGCCGCTGAAGCAGGCGTCGGTAGATGTTGGCACGTTAGCCGTGACTGGGGCAAAGTTCGATTCGAGCTACGATCGCAGCGCCCCGTTTCAATTCCATCTCGGTCTGGGTGAAGTGATCAAAGGATGGGACGAAGGTGTGGCAAAGCTATCGTTGAACGAAACGGCGCGTTTGTACATTCCGTCCCATTTGGGGTATGGAGCGTCTGGTGCGGGGAGCGGCGTGATCCCACCCAACGCGGACTTGATTTTTGACGTGCATCTGCTTGCAATCAACGGAGTTCAGATCAGCCCCAAGGTCTCGATCAAGCAAGTTGTTGCTGGCGATGGCAAGACGTTTCCGTTGGCCGGGGATCGAGTTACCGTGCATTGTACGTGCTCAGCTGCACTCTCGATTTCTCGTCGTGCCTACAACGCTTGTCGCAGATGTCGGGTCGTTTTTGAACGGCGACAAGTTTGACTCTTCTCGTGACCGCAACAGCCCGTTTTCGTTTACGTTGGGAAAGAAGACGGTGATCCGAGGATGGGAAGAAGGTACTGTCTGGCAATAGACACCGCGCGATCACTAAAGTATTTGCACCAGGCATTCCGCAGCTCAGCATCGGCGAAGTGGCAAAGATGACGATCCCGTACCAATTGGCGTACGGAGAGCACGGGCGCAGTGGCATTCCCCCCAAGTCGGACTTGGTGTTTGAAGTGGAGCTGCTCAAAATTGAAAAGGGAAGCGCCGTGTGAACGCGTCGGGGTCGGCTTCGATCCCTGCGTGTGCAGGTGTAGCTAGTCCGTTGAATCGAACGCTGCGTGCGACGACAGAGCATGCTTGCTACTGCGCTGGAGTCAACCGCTCGCATTCAAAGCGAACATCCCCAACCTGACCTTGTCCTGTGGCATCCTAGTGCTTTCGCGCGAGACCGTCCGGCTGCAGCTGGGACGTGGACTTTGGACATGGCATGGAGGCGGTGGACAATGGGATAGTCTGTAGCCTCAGTGCTTGGCGATGTTTGAACAAAGTGAAGCAGGTAGTTGGGATGGGCCAGAGTGGGCCATCCGTTGCTTGTGTAGGATGGCATCAACAATGAGTCCCGATAGGGAATCGGTGTAAGCCGTCGGAGCGATTGGCGAGGAAACACAAGGGGCAATTCAAGGATACAGGTCTACATGATCTCGCGGAAGAGGCATTTTGCGTCGAGGTCCTTGTTCATGCTGTAGATTTGAAGCAGAGGCGCGAGGGCAAAACACAGCGATCCAACGACGAATTGGCTCGTGGCAAACGACACGTTCTCGGCGGCGACGTGAGCGTCCGGGACTTGGAGGAACTGGGGAAGGTAGTAGTAGCACCCCGAGATGAACAAGACGTTTCCTGCAAAGTTGACGACGGCGGCGAGAAACCAGACACTCACGAGGTCGGACCATTCGAACGCCGACGTCACTTCAGACGTTGAGAATCGCGTAAAGTCTGCCACGATGGAAAGACAGAAGCACAGACAACCACCGATGAAAAGCAAACAACCCACCGACGGGTACGCGTTAAAGTAGTCGGGGATGAAGAAGAAGCTGCCGACCACGAACTGCATCGACCCGATCGTATTTAGCAAACTCGACATAAGTGGGGTCCATTGGAGCACGCCACGCATCGGAATGGACTGAACAGGCACCGCGTGATATACCTCGATGCCACTTCCCACCAAGAACGTCACCGAACCAAAGACAAAGCCGAGGCTGCCGATTTCGTCGCCCAGGTTGTCGGCACGTTGCGGCGCGTTGAAATATGGGTAGAATAGGATGGAGCTCGCGAGAAAAGCAAGGCCACCGATCCAGTACAAGTTGCAAGGAGTCTTGAACGAGAAGAACACGACCTTCCGCATGAATGTCAACGGCTTGCGGTCTGGACTCCTGAGGTAGAACGACGTTGATACTGCGGGAATGAGAACCCTTCGGCTAGAAAGCGGTGAATACAGGCTGTCCGTGCTTCGGCAGTTGCGATTCCTCGTGATCATGTCGCGATTGCCGTGATGGTTTGGATGACCAAGTCACTTCAACAGAAGTGTGGGCTATGTTTAGTAATACTATCGTCTTGTCCATGATAGTAGTACTAGTATTGCTAGAAGTACTAGCATTTTCATTCCAACGCGATGGAGGTTGATGCATGGCTTCAGCACACTCGAGTGAGGAATGTGTGGCCGTTGCGCTCACTTCCGCTGCCAGATAGTCCTTTTGACATTGGAGGCGGTCCTTGTGCCAAAGCGGCGTCAAGAGTCGTATCGATGGAACTCGTGGAGATCGTCGGGAACTTCTGGGGCGAAAACGCACACGCACCTCGCCGCGTTTACGTGCACTTTTACGACTTGTGGGCCGACCATGTGCAGCATTTTGTGCAGCATGTAAGCCCTGTATGGTGCTCTCCACGGCGCTGATGCATTTACTAGTTCATGGTCGGTTTGTCGGGGCGTGGTGTGATTCAATTGGAGGCCGAGTCCGAGTCGTTGGGCGACCTCGACGCTGATTCTCCACAAATCGTAGTGGCAGACCGCAGTCTACTCGATCACTGTGACCTCACAGGCCAATGGACAAGTGACGCCATGGAGATTGAGCTGAAATATCGAGCTGCCACTCGAGAAAACAGCTCTCGTCCTATCGTTTACGGTCCGGTGCAAGTGCTGACCTCGACAACCATCGCTGGTACTGCACACACTCCACGGACTTTATAGCTGACATTTGGAATTTTAGCCGCAGCTATGCCAACGGCAGCTCAAAAAAAGGTGGCCAGCTATTCAAGCGTTCATGTCGTAAACTGTGCCATTGCCAGAAACCCAACGAACGAGGGCTGCGGGGAGTTGGCGAGAGCAAGATCGTGTTTTACTCCAGCCTCGTCAACATTTCAAGCCAAGGCAACATATATGGGGTCGTCACGTCATACACCAAACCAAAATTGAGTGGCAGCGGTCGCCGCGACTATGTGGTACAAATTCTTACCCAAGTCGATCGGCCAAACAACATTTGCGCAGATGACAGTGTCACTCATCGACGAAAGCCGGCCACTAAGGCAACAAGCTTATTACGTGAACGTATTTGCTGCAACTGTGGAGATGCTACCCAAGATCGTGGTACGATCGACGTGTGGAAGTTACGACTGACGTGTCGGGATGCAGTTCATCGGAGATATCCTTCGGGTACACAAGTTGGTGCTGAACAAGTACGAAGACCACGATGTTGGAACGAGGTTCGGTTTGATAATCGCAAAGATTTGCTCGCCAATTCTCCATGCGTGCTGTAGTTCGTCCACAGTTTCGACCAACGTCGTCATTCGCGCTGGTGCCGACGACTCACTCACAGTGTTGCACTCCCAAGCAACGTGCACCTTCACTTCCAGCGATTACGACCGATGCCAGGCGCTCATGTACGACGGACACGTCGTGTTTTTGATGGTGAATTACGTCGTGTTGTGGTAGCAAATGGTCCAGGGAGACGCTTGCCACCGACACAACGCTTCCCCCTCGAAACACGAGAGGGTACATTCACTTGGCAAACTGCAAAAGTTTGGTGACGGGGGATGTCGTGGATGTCGTTGCGAAAGTGGTCAAGATGTCCCAGGACGACGCAACTTTCGATTCCGTACGGCGGAGTGACGAACCGGAAACGAGTTTGAGTCCGGCCAACTAGGGACTGTTGAGCGTGAGTGACGGCTATGACGATGAGACCTGTATTCCCCTTCGCGTCCACGAAGAGTGGAGTATGCTGACGTCGCTTGGACTGCTTCCGGCAGTCGAGTCGCACTGGTGCAAATTTCGAGCTGTTGAACTCGAGCTACAGGACGACGGTGCCACGATGACGCTCCACTTTCGAGCGAAATCAAGTCTTGAGATCCTGCCAGACAACATCTACGAAGTGCGCCATGCGTTGGAGAGGTGGGCACAAAGGCGGGTTGTTTGCAAGGATATTCCTTGATGGTCACGGTAGATCGGACCCGCTGAAGGCAAAGAGGTCGACCACAGGAGTCCAGCCAATGTCAGCACTGTGCCCAGCAATGTCCTTGGTGGAGCTCTTGCTGTTGCAGGTACCATATTCCATGTGAGGTTGATTTTTTATCGCTTGTGCTGCCGTAGCCACCTCAACTCGCGCAGTGCACAGCGCAGGTGATCGATGTGTGGGTATCCGATGCACCACACTCCATGTAAGCTGACTTCTCGTTCCCAACGAGCACGGGTGGTGTTGTGAAAAACCTTGTAGGCCAACAAGCACTGCACTGGGGTACACCTGCGTGTTGCGGCTGCAGGATTCGACTGCCAGCATCGATGCAATTTTACACGGTAACAATGCGGTAAGCAGAAGCTGAATTTGCTTTGATGTTTTTGAAGACCTGTCGCAGCAAACCTTTTTTGGCACGCTGGCCGCGTCGGATCATGCAATGGTGTCCAAGGCGCATCTGACCAAACGACTGACGGCTCTCACGCACTACAACACCATTCACAAGTGGTGTCTGTGCACCTATCTTGTGGGTGACTCTGAGCTGCGCGTCGCCGTCGTAAACACGGTTTGGCAGGAATCATCTTAGAGTCGTATTTTAGTCGTGAAACTCGAAGGATCTTCTTTTGTTGGCAATTTCTTGTCTTGACCTTGCCATCAAAACGCGTCAAAATCATTCATGCGCGACAATCCACATAACGTTACCCTACGTTAAAGATACCTTCACTACAAACTGTGTCGCCTACTGAGAACCCGTCGGGTAACGATTGAAGAGAAGATGCGAAGTTTTCGTCATTTTAGACGTTCAAAATTCCATCCACGAACGAAGAGGATTAACAGAAAACTGATCACCGCTCATTTTCACACTCATATTACGACAAAGGCGTGCTATCTCAAGTGCAAGCTTGCGGGTTGGTGCGCGCGAAATACGCTTCATTAGCGTTCCTTGAAGCAGATTCATTGTCCTGGAATGATGTATAGCTGCATTCAACAACGCACGTTTCACGAGGATTGACATGCCTTGCCCATGCAAAACGAATATTCTTCCTAGCGCAACATTCGACAAACTTGATATGACCTTGCTTCTGCAGCTTATACTCCCCTTTGGGAAAATTGTCTTTGCGCGTATTGCTCGTGCTCTGACAAAATGGATTACAATCGCCGTTTTTGAGTTTGAATGCCTTTTTACCAAATAGTCCAACTCATACTTGGAAATGTCATTTTGGATCATCGGTGGGAAGGACGTGAAAAGTTGAGATGTCGCCTCAAGATGGCATTTTCGTCGGTGTGTGTACCGATCTACTCGGATTTAAGACGATAACTTGTTGTATGTAGCATATTTGGATGTTTCGAGAAGTCAAATTTTCTCGAACATGGACTTCTTCATTATACTTGCAAAAGGGACCGCTATGAAAATTCGTAATGGTATTTTATAATCTTCTAGCTTTTCGCCTGATGGATTCACGAAAACTGCGAATTGGCTGGATATAGCTTTCGAATGGCATTTTCTCGAGTCTGACAGACGGTGGTGCGTGGTGAAATTGCTTTTTGGACCGCACAAGTGAAACGGCACAGCATCCTTTCAAAACTCTCATTGAGAAGACAACAAATTTGAAGAATATTACACTTCACAGGCAATAAGTTTTAAACCGGAGGGGACTAAGCGGCCAACGATGTGGGGTGAAACTAAACTATAGAGCGCTGTCTCCTTCGTCATACTTGCAACAATGCATGGCGTTTTTGATTCTAATGCACAGTTTCTGAAGCAATTTGCAGCCCACAAGAGTTGCTATGCAAATACATCACCAAGTACTTTCAACGACAGAACGTCAGTATGAGAAATCGACGATGGTTCCTCTGCTCTGCTCCACTCACGCAATCATCTTGACTCGATGGATAACTTTGTTTGCTATGCGGGACGTCGTCATGTCAAAAAGAGGCATGGGCCTCTCCAGGGATTGCATCACGTCCTCACATTTTCCATGTACACTGCGCCCCCGTTTGCAGCAGCTCTTGCCTAAACACGTCCTGCATATGAAGTGCCAAACCACCTCTAATCGGCAACGTCGCACACACGGTGTTCATACAAGTAACCCCGTATTGGAATTGGTGCCGTACTG